>NC_133660.1:298274607-298574607 GCF_037893015.1 Macrotis lagotis | reverse complement strand
GAGAACATCTTTTCTTCCAGCTTGTTTTTTCATTATTTTAATGAGAGATCAAATCTTCAGACTCCAAGTCCAGTGAGCTCTGCACCAGTTAATGAGCTAGTGTTTGTGATATCATAGAGAAATCCCTCAGAACATAGTCTAGGGATTAACTCTTGTCTTGGCTAGTCCATTTGTTTAATGGGTGAAACTTGCCAATTCATTTCTCAGTTTTGAGGGTCACATTTTGTGCATGAAAAATGGCACTAATAATATTTTTACTTCTAGCCTCGTGGGGTTGTTAGGAAAATTGATTTGAAAAGAGCAAAATGCTTCACAGACATGAGATAGTATTAATTACATAAAATTGTTAACAAAACTATTTAGAACACTAACTCAAGAGAGCTATATTTTTAGTTCTGGGTAGCATCTCTGTAGAAGACAATATTCAATATATTTCTGCCCTTAGATATTAAGATAGGGAGTTTAACCATAGGAAGAAAAATTTTAGAATTAAATCTACAAAAGAATCATGAGGTGGAGCATGGAAATCTGTATTAAAAGTCAAAGGATGTAACTGCTCTAGCTCATGAGGTGTGAATTTGGGGAAGACTGAGTAGTTGAATAAATATTATTAAGAAAGATCTGGGTTTGAATCCTTCCTTAAACACTTATTGTCTAAGGATTTAACTCTAGATATTTAACTTGTGTCAGACTTAGGTTGCTCAAAAGGTAAAAAAATAATGAAATAGTAATAACATCTATCACATAGGTTTACGAAAAAGATCAAACTTATTTATAATGCTTTAGAAACCTTGAAAAATAAATTATGTTGCTTCTGCTGTTACTATTTGATTGTGTTAGCAGAATTTTCCTAAACCAGTATCAGACCTGAAATTTCAAGACAAACTTATATGTACCAAATAAAACTACATCCAAATTCTTAAAGGGGAAAAAAAAAGATAAATGGGAATAGTAAGGAGCATATCCTAGCGAGGGATTTCAATTTTCTCATGACACAACTTGATAAGTCTAATAAAAAAGAAATAAAGTAAGGGTATGGGTAGAATTTTGGAAAAGTTAGATATGACAGCCCTCCAGAGAAAAGGGAATGGGAATAGAAAAGAGGATACCCTTTTTTTACTCAGTGACACATGTCTGAGCAGTTGCTGCCCCTCTCTTGAGCCTATGTACACTATAATCTTCCTAATTCTTTGTATGAGTTAAAGCTCACCAGCAGTAAATTTAAAGTAAACTCACTAGGTTTGGTTGGCATATATGAGGAGTATCAAGAAAACATCTTGCAGTGGAAGTAGAATTGTTTTTATCTCTTTTTTGAAAAAAAAAATTTTGCAAGGCAGTGGGATTAAGACCCTTGCCTGTGGTCACATAGTTAGGTAATTATTAAGTTTCTGAGGCAGGATTCGTACTAAGGTCCTCCTGTTCCAGGGCCAATAATAGATGTTTCTTTTTGATTCCAGTTATCTTCCATGTTTATGCAAGTTCATCAGTTTGAAAGGAAAAACATCAATTGCTTCAAAATGACAGAAAAGTTTAAAAGTCTCATGAACATGTCAAAAACATGGTTTTGATCTGGGCTTTTGTTAGATGGACTTAAAATTATTGGGTTGTGGTGGCAATGGCTTAATTTTTTCTGCTAGTGATGATGGCTTAGAACAAAAGAGTGGCTGTCAAGAAAATCCCCAGAGTGTTAAACATGCCTTATACAAAAACCAAAATTATTAAAAGATTCAACTCTGTTAAATTTGCGAAAATTGTTGAAATTCTTGGTCCCAGTGAAGACCAGTTACCAGATTACATGGGTTCTTTGATAGAACTGAACAGTTTACATTGTTCAGAAGTACATGGAGACAGACAGCTAGTCTGCTGGAGTAGGACCCTTCCTTGGGGGTGGCAGGCTTTTCAAGTTCTAAGGGCTCGAGTATATTCATTCTGTAAATGTACTGTACAGAAATCTCAAACCAGCTAATCTCTTCATTCATACCAAAGACTTGGTGCTGAAGATAGCTGACTTTAGTCTTGCCTGAATCATGAATCGGCATTGTTGCCATAAGGTCATCTTTCTGAAGAATTGGTTACCAAATTATACAGATCTCCGTGACATTTTTCTCCTAATAACTGTTGAAAGCCATTGGCATGTGGGTTGAAATATTCATCATTGCTGAAATGATGCCTGGGAAAACATTCTTTATAAGTCTATATGAACTTGAACATATACAGCTAGTTTTAACATCTCTTCCTATTCTGAGGAAGATTCTCAAGAGCTTCTCAGTGTAATCCTAGGTTATATAAAAAGTGATGTGACTGAGCCACACAACACTTAATTCATCTGTTTCCAGGAATTAGTTGTGAAGCACTGGACTTTTTGGAAGAAATTTTGACATTTAGTCCCAGGGATCAATTGGCAACAGGAAAAGCTCTGTTCCAATCTTATTTTCCTTTCTAATGGATCAACTAACATCAAACCATCCTTTTAACATTGGAGATAAAGTTGATATTTTGTTCATAGTTGAAAATCATAGTCACTTTTATAATTGGGAGAGGTAACATCCTTTTAATATTAAAGATAAAGTTGACATTTTGTCCAAAGATGATAGTCATAGACACTTTTATAATTGGGAGAGGCAAAATTAGTTTCCAGACCAGGAATGGCCAATACACAATAATTCTGATATTGAAGAAGTTCAGCATGAAACAAGGGCTCTTTCTGATGTTAATGATGCAAAGGAAGTTCAAGTAGATTCTCAAAAGCAATGGGATGGAGATCCTGAAAAAGTATCTAAAGGATTTTGCTTTGATATTCATTTTTCTACTGAGTCTTGTTGGCATCGAGATTATCAAGAAAATAAGTATTTTGATATGGAATGCAGCCACACTTGTAGCTATAAAATGGAATTGCCATCATGTCTAGACAACTTATTTTAGAGTTTAGAGAAAGAATGACATTATCCATTATTATGAACTCCAATTTCTTATAGATCTTTCTAATTGAAAAGAACCAGACAAAGAAAGATCTGATTGGAAAGACACGTCAAAATGTGAAAGGAATGAATTGGTTAAAGTTCAAATAGCTTTTGAAGAATTATCACAGAAACTGGTTGAAACAAGAAAAGGAGAAGAATCAAGGTTTTGACTTTGATTTCATTATTACAGGAAATATTCAATGTAGTTATAACTTTAGTTTACAGAGATTTTTTGATAAATTACTTAAATAGCTCAGTGTCCCAACTAGAATTGAAAAAAAATGATATCAAAGTCAGGAAAAACACAGGAAAAAGGACTCTCACATTTGATTCAGAAATGGTATGCCAGTCTTCTTGTGATAGTTTGTAAGTGGTGGGGAGTTTTGTTAAGGAATAAAAAAAGGAGGAATGAATTGAAAAGGGAAATACTTAAAGCAATTACTTGACAAATTCTTTATCAAGAAGGGAGATATTAAAATACTAGAAAATGAGCCAGTAAAGCATAGTAGGTTTGAGAAAAGAGAAAGTGAGGAGAGTTTTCTAAATCATAGTGGGGAGTCCCCTTTAATAAGCAGATTGCATCTATAGGCATCCCACAATTACATAGTCCAGTTGGTTCACCTCTTAATGCTATAGGCCACATTAGCAACTTCTGCAATGAAATATTATCCCTCCGATTTCTCATGAAACATATAGCAGAATTCTAATACAGTTGATCTAAAACACATAGCAGATAACTTTTTATTCATGAAATATGATTCTTTTTACTATTGAAAATCATTCTAATTGAATTAGATGATGTCATTTCATTTTTTTGACATCATTTAAGTATGGATTTCATAAGTTCCTGGTTTTTGAAATTCAGAATTAATTACTATACATGAAATAGTTTTCATTTTAGATCGGCATATAATTTGCACATAAAATTAAAGAATAGAGCAAACGATTTAATGTAAGGGATAAAAGAATTCCACTAAGCAAAGTAAAAGCACTCTTTGTTATAAGATTTTCTCTTTTACAGGGAAAAAAAATCTTACCTTGAAATTTATATAGTGCAATGAAAGATAATTGCTTGAAAATATCTATTTTTTCTTAAAACATTTTTCATTCATGAGTACTTTCTTTTTCAAATATTAATTAATTAATTAATTGATTTTCATCCATATGCACATTCACATTTCCAAGTTACAAAATTTCCCTCCACCCTCCCTGCACAACCTTCTCCCCTCAGCAGGGAACAGTCAGGTTAATATTTTACATACATATTTTGTTAATCACATTTACAAATTAGTAATTTTCTTCATGAAGTATTATGATTAAGGGAAAGAGATACATAAGAGACAATGGAGATGAAATCACTTTTGAAAATTCCATTATTTGCACCCTGATTATAATCACTTGGGTAATAATTTCTTCAGTGCAGCTATGACATCTTTGTTTCTCAGACTGTATATCATGGGGTTAAACATGGGAGTGACAATGGTGTAGAAAAGAGAAAGAACTTTGTCTGCTTCAGCTGAGTGAATGGATTTGGGTCGCATATATGTGATTATAGCTGACCCAAAGAATAAGCCTACAACAATTAGATGAGAAGAGCAAGTAGAGAATGCTTTGGACCTTCCAGTGGCTGATGGCATTTTTAGGATTGTGTTAATGATTCTGCTGTATGACCATAGTATCAATAGAAAGGGGATCATGGCTAAGACCAGGACATCAGCATAAACAGAGAACTCATTCACAGAAGTGTCTCCACATGCCAATTTTAGTAAGGGTGGGATGTCACAGAATATGTGATTCAGTTTATTAGAACCACATAAGGGTAGAGAAAAAATTTGGTACGTCTGTCCTATTTGAAGAGGGATTCCACTGATCCATGAGCCATCCACCAACTTTACGCATGTATTATGATTCATGATGACAGTATAGTAGAGTGGCCTACAGATGGCCACATAACGATCATACGCCATGACAGCTAGGAGGAAACACTCGGTAGCTCCCATAATAAGGAAGGAAATAAGTTGAATAGCACAAGCAAGGAAAGAAATATTTCTTCTGTGACTCCAAAGATTTGTCAACAGTCTTGGTATAGTTACTGAGGTGTAACAGATTTCTAAAAAGGAAAAGTTTCCGATGAAAAAATACATAGGTGTTTGGAGAGTGGGATCAGTCTTGGCGATAAAAATAATAAGACCATTCCCAATCAGGATGCTCATGTAGATGATCAAGAAGAGCACAAAAAGAAAACCTTCAAGCCTAGGAAGATCAGAAAATCCCACAAGAATAAATTCCACTATGATTGTGAAATTGGTTCCTCCCATATTTTTCATTTCCCATGAATGGAAATAGAGATTTCGAGACAGGAATAGCATTGTTTCTGAAAAATGAATGATTTATATTGTGATTCATATAATTCTCTTGAATTGTAACATTATTAAGATATGTACTAAATATTGTAAGAGTCTCAGAAAGAGAAGTACATTAATATACTATTGATGGATTGATGCAACTCTTCTGAAAAGAAACATGGTGATATGCTTTAAAAATGAGTGATAAGTCTATATTCTATGTCCTAGAAATACCAGTTCTATGAATGTACCACAAGAAAATAAAAAGGGAAAAAGTCCTAGTCCTAAAACTAATTGGAAACTAAATAACTCATTTCAAAGAATGAGTGGATCAAATATTAAATTATAGATAGCATTATGATTTCATCCTAGACAATGACAATAACAAAACAACAAACAAAATTTATGGGATACAGCAAAGGCAGTTGTCAGGGCATATATTATATCTTTAAATGCTTATGTGTATAACTTAGAGAAAGAGGAAATCACTTAACTAATTAGTCAACTAAAAAATTTAGACAAAGAAAAAATGCAAAATGCCCTATTAGAAATTCAAAAACTTGAAGGAGAAATTAATAAAATTGAAAGAAAAAAATTATTGAACTTATAAATAAAACCAAGTGTTTGTATTATGAATAAAACAGTAAAATAGATAAAACTTTGCTTAATTTGATTTAAAAAGTATCATAAATGAAAAAGTACATACACCACCAATGAGGAAATAAAAGTAATAATTCAAAACTATTTTACCCAACTGTATGCTAATAAATTTGATAATTTAAGTGAAATGGATGAATATTTACAAAAATATAAGTTGCCCAGGTTAAATAAAGAGGAAATTAAACACCTAAATAATCCTATCTCAGAGAAAGAAATTCAACTAGCCATTATTGAACTCCCTAAGGAAATATCTCCAGGGTCAAATGCATTCAGAAGTGAATTTTATCAAACATTGAAGGGGCAATTGGTTCCAAGTCTATATAAACACTTTGGAAAAATAGATGAAGATAGAACTCTCCCTAACTCCTTCTATGACACCAATATAGTGCTAATTCCTAAACCAAAAAGTGTCAAAACAGATAAAGAAAATTATAGATAATTCCCTTAATAAACATAGATGCAAAAATCTTAGATAAAATATTAGCAAATTGATTATAGAAGTTATTATTGGGATAATATATGACCACACAGGATTTATTCCAGGAATTCTTGGTTGGTTAAATATTAGGGAAACTGTCAATATAAGTGACCATATCGAGAACAAATCTCCAAAAATTATATGCTTATCTCAATAGATACTGAAAAAGCTTTTGACAAAATACAGCACCCATTTCTACTAAAACCACTAGAGACTAGAGGAATAAATGGATTCCTACTAGAGAATGTAGGAATAAATGAATTGCTCCTTAGAATAAGAAGTAACTCTCTGAAACCATCAACAAGCATTATACAGAATGGAGATAAGCTAGAAGCTTTCCCAATAAAATCAGGGGTGAAATAAGGATGCCCAATTTTATCATTGCTACTATTCAATATTGTATTAGAGATGTTAGTTTCAGCAATAAGAGAAGAAAAAAAATGAAGGAATTAGAATTTGTGAAGGAAGAAACAAAACTCTCACACTTTGCAGATGACATGGTGGTATACCTAGAGAATCCTAAAAAATCATCTAAAAACTACCAGAAACAATTAACAGCTTTAGCAGAGTTGCTGGATATAAAATAAACCCATATAAATCCTTAGCATTTCTATATAATGCGAGCAAGATACAGTAGCAAGAATTAGAAAGAGAAATCCCAATTAAAGTAACTTCAGAAAATATAAAATACCTCCCAAGGCAGACTCAGAAACTCAGTGAAAACAACTCTAAAACACTTTACACACAAATAAAATCAGATTGAAATAACCAGGAAAATACCAACTGCTCATTGATAGGCCAACTAATATCATAAAAATGTCAATTCTTCCTAAATTAAACTGCTTATTTAGTGCCTGAAGAATAAAACTTCAAAAAATTACTTTGAGTTACAAAAAAAACTGCAAACTGTAAATAAATTCACATAGAGAAACAAAAATTCAAGAATATCAAGGTATTTTTAAAAAAAGCAAAAGAAAATGGCTTACTTAACCTGACTAAAGTTTTATATTATAAACATCAGTCATCAAAACTGTCTAGTACTGGCCTAAAAACGAGATTGGTGGATCCATGAAATAGACTAGGTGCAAAAGAGGCATCAGGAAATGATTATAGTAATCTGTTCTTTGATAAACCCCAAAAGCCCTGCTTCTAGGACAAAAACTCTCTCTTCAGTAAAAGCTGTTGGGAAATTGGAAGTTAGTATGGCAGAAACTTGGATTAGACAAACATCTTACACCCCTTACCAAGATCAAAATGGGCACAACATTTAGCCATAAAAGACAATATTATAACCAAACTTGGAGAACAAGTAATAGTTTACTTGTCAGATCTATGGAAAAGGAAGCAGTTTATGATCAAGGTAAAGATGGAGAATAACATTAAATAGAAACTGGTTCCTTCTGATTAAAGTAAAAAGGTTTTGCACAAGCAAAACCACTGTACGGAAGATCAAAAGAAATGTAGTAAATTGGGAAACAATTTTTACAACTAGTAATTCTGACAAAGGACACAAATCTAAAATATATAGAGAAGTAAGTCAAATTTAATTAAAAAAAATAAAAGCCATTACCCAATTCACAAATTGTCAAGAAATATTCAAAGGCGATTTGCAGATGAGGAAATCAAAACTATCAATAGTCATATGAAAAATGTCTCTAAATCATTACTAATTAGAGGAATGTCAATTAAAGCAGCACCGAGTTACCACTTCATTCGTATTGGCCAGTATGATTAAAAAAGCACAATGCTAAATTTTGGAAGGAATTTGGGGAATCTGAGACACTAATGCATTGTTGGTGGAACTGTGACCTGATCCAACCTTTTTTGGAGAGTTATTTAGAATTAAAAAATGTGCATACCCTTGGATCCTGCATTACCTCTACTGGGTTCATACCCTGAAGAAATCATGAAAATGGTTAAAAATATCACTTGTACAAAACTATTCATAGTAGCTTTGTTTGTAGTGGCAAAGAATTGGTAAATAAGATCTTCATCAACTGGGGAATGGCTAAACAAATTGTGGTATATGTATGTGATGTGATGAAAAACTTGTTCTATTAGAAACCAAGAGGGAGGGGATTTCAGAGAAGCCTGGAAAGACTTGAATGAATTGATGCTGAGTGAGATGAGCAGAACGAGAATAGTATTATATGCCATAACAACAACAAGAGAGTGATGATCAACCTTAATGGATTTGCTCATTTGATCAGTGCAATAATCAGGGACAATTTTAGGGTATCTGTGATGGGGAATACCATCTATATCCAGAGAAAGAACTGTGAAGTTTAAAAAACCCCAAAGAATTGGTCAATTTTAAAGTTTTTTTAAAAAAGTTGTGTTCTACATAATTTTGTTATTTCTAATATTTTATTTATTCCTCAAGGATATGCTTTATTATCTCAACACATTCAGTTTTGAGCAATGCATGCATGGAAACAATGTAAAGATTATCAGATTGCCTTCTTTGCTGGGGGGGGAGAGAAGGGAGACTAGGGGAAAAAAGTGTAAAATTCAAAACCTTACCAAAAAATGATAGGTATAAACTTCTATTGTATATAATTGGAAAACAAATTAAACATTGAAATAATAAAAATTATCCTTAATTTTCTCCAATACCCCTTATTTTCTGTTCCTCATTTTTTCATTCCTCGTTTTGCTATATGATTATCTCTCCTCTCTTAATTTTGGGAACCAGAATTAAATACAACATACCAGGTATGCCATAATTAGGGCAGAGTATCTGGGAAGTATATTTACTTCTTATTCAATCATTCTATACCTCTTAATATGGATGACATCATTAGATTTTTTTGTTTTTGAAGAAAGAAAAAATAGAAATAAGTAATTAAAACTCATTCATGTATGTATATATATATATATATATACATACATATACACAATAGTGTTAGCCAAATATTTTATATTAGAAAAAAGAGAAAAATGAATGGATTTTTCCTTCATTGTAGAGATTTTTTGTTTTTGCAAGATCAATAAACAGTGATAATACTAATGAAATATGTTTTTGAATGATTCAGATGCATAGGCAGAAACAGGAATTTCTTTAATATTGTCAGAAGCAAGAAAACAATAAACACAATGATCACAATGATAAAAAAGAAAATGAAATCAAAAGACAATAGAACTAGATCAATATATGCAGTATTCTATTTCGACTCACCAGGAAATTCAATGGAATATTGTGGAAAAAGTTGAGATACTTTAGTCTCTCACAAAAGTTACAAGGTGTCCAAATTGACAAGTATGTTACTTTACCTTGCATAATGATGCTTTTCAAAAAATACACTGTTAGGAAAAAAAGATAGAGTTCGTTTGGAAAATACAAAGATATGGAATTAAAAAAATAAGGGGGAAAAAGATGTCCATTAAGGAGATTCAACAGTTTTTGTAATTACCAATATTTTAAAGTCGAGTATTGTTGAAGAATAAAGTGAATCATTTCAACTATTTTAAATTAATATTATCTCATACAAATAAAACCTATGTTGCCAAGAATTCATGAAATGTATAATACTGGGAAAGAAAAAAAAAACAAAATTTAGTATCAGTCTCTCAGCTAGGAAGTGATTGTATTGTAATAATGCTATGGTTCAGTACAAGGTGGTTTGATTGATTTACAAAAAAAACATGGAAAGATGAGACATGTGAATGAAGATGCTCTCCACATGCAGAGAAAGATATGGCAAGTGGAAATATGCATAGAACAGTTGTACAAATATTTATATCTTTATGGATAGCTGTGTGTGTGAGTGTGTATGGAGAGGGGGGAGGAAAGGGAAAAAAGGGATGATGTGCATAACAGAAAAGAAAAGAAAGTCTAGGAGACAAAAGAGCTGGAGGACTTTGAAAACATTTTGTAGTATTCTTATACTGATTTTCTTGAAATGAAAATTTATTATTTTATAATGAATTCTCTTTTTTGTGTTCTATTTTTGTATATGAAAATGTCCTTATGTTTCTTTTCCAATTTTGAATTTAATTTTAACATTAATAAAAAGTGCAAAAAATGTTTTATCTACAACCAGATTTAAAATGACTTCACCTGGGAGGGTGGTGCAGCTAAGTGGTGCAGGGGATAGAGCAGTGGGTAGAGATAGTGCAGTGGTTCTGGAGTCAGGAGGACTGGCCTCAGACACTTAATAAATACTTAGCTGTGTAACCATGGGCAAGTCACTTAACCCCATTGCCTTAAATTTAAAAATTTTAAAAAATGACCAGGGGAGAAGAATAATTCTTTTAGAAGAGGTAGATGAGTAAATATGTGTATTTAGTTGAAAATATTAACTTTTATCTTATTTTATTCAGGTTTCAGTATAGTTTGAAATAGATAGCTAGATGAATACATGAATCAATATATATATAAACAAATATTTGATTATATGAATGTATTTTACATACATACACACACACACACACACACACACACACACACACATATATATATATATATATATATATATATATATATGTATGTATGTATGTATGTATTTATGGGGGATCTGTTTTCTATTATTTACATAAAAATCTTTCCAAACAAGAGCGTCAACTAAAACTTCTAATTCCTTCTAAAGAGTTAATTTTAATTATATGAAAAAAGCTTTTAAAAGTTGAGAAGCAGGCGGCTAGGTGGCACAGTGGATAAAGCACCGGCCCTGGAGTCAGGAGTAGCTGGGTTCAAATACAGTCTCAGACACTTAATAATTACCTAGCTGTGTGGCCTTGGGCAAGCCACTTAACCCCATTTGCCTTGCAAAAAAAGTTGAGAAATTCATAAAATATAAAATTGTCGGGGAGGCTGGGTGGTGCAGTTGATAGACCACTGACCCTGGAGTCAGGAGTACCTGAGTTCAAATTTAGCCTCAGACATTTAATAATTACCTAGCTGTGTGGCCTTGGGCAAGCCACTTAACCCTATTGACTTGCACAAACTAAATATGTATATACATATGTATGTATGTATATATACATATATATATATATATAATTGTCATTGCATATTTCATTATCTTCAGGAATCTACTTACATGTCTGCTATTCCAACCTATGATGATTTCTCCATATTTTGAAATCTCAGTGTCTCTTTATCTGTTAAAATAATAGAATAGGTACTATTAGATAATCTCTAAAGGTACTTCCAAATTAAATATCCAATCTTTTACTGCATAATGTTTCTTTTAAAATTAATTCCTAGTTTCCTACACTATAGATCACTTCCAGCCCTACCATTTTATTTTCTAAAATCTTACTCAGCACTTGTATATTATTATTCTAATTTATACTTATGAAATTCTAATAAAGAAAAAAGGAATACCAGAACAAGTCAGAGATGCATTAAGGGGATATCGAAATTAAAGTCATCAAAGGAAAAAAAATAAAAAATAAGATAAAATAAACCTGAGCATTCAGAGTATTCTTTCCCATTCCAGTCTAATGTGTTAGTGTTCTGCATTAAGTTCTATCTCAACATTGTCCCTATCTTCATTGTGAAATTGATAGCTTGTTAGATTAACCAATGTCATATCTTCCATAAAAAAAATGAGTGTTTTGTTGCTATTGTTGGGGAAGTGATAGTGGTGTTTGATTGATTGGTTAATTTATGTTGATTAATCATGTTGATGGTCAGGAAGGAAGGAGAGAAAGAAAAAATGAAAGAAATAAAAAAAAAGAAAGGAAGGAAAAGAGAGATAAGGATAGAAAGGAGAAAGGAAAAGCAATTAAATAATTTTTTTTTTTATTTTACGCAGGTAGCGGGTTAAACACTTTGTAGAAAATATGCCTTTTTATTCTCACGTCAGCACTCATGTCAACTCTAGTAGATAGTCGCAGGTAATATCTTTATTTTATAATTGAGCAAAGTTAGATGATATGTGCCTTATCCTAGAATACCAAATCTAGGCAAAATTTGAACTCATAATTCTGACACCAGGCTTAGTACTTCATATATCCCAGCACCTGAAAGAAGGAAGTGATTATTTTTTTGAGTTCTCATCCAAAACCTCAAGCACTCTGGTTGGCACACAAATTTTTAGCAATAACCTTACCATCAAAGGAAAATCTTCATGGAAACTCTTCTTGTCCAATTTAACTCAAATTGCATCATTGCTAATTCTTTAACATTTTCTACTTTTGGTATAGATTAAGATGACAAGATTTCTCCAGAATGAAGTTTTAGACTGATGTAGCTAAAGCAAGTTAGAAACAAAATAAAATAATTTACAGCTGCTTCTTTCACACACACACACACACACACACACACACACACACACACACACACACACAAACACACGCAAAACAAAATAAAACTGACAAAAAGCACTGAAAGCCACTTGAATAACAAGTCATGTTTTCATACCAGTGGATAATGCATTTTAATTTATAAATGGTATTTATTTTCTATGGGAAATGCAATTTCTTCTTGAAATTGTTCCTTTTCTATTTTTCTTTTCTTCTGTTTTTAAGTAGACAGGTTTTAGTCTCAAGTTCTAACTGAATCAGACTGACTGTGCGAACTGGAAAAATCTCTTAAACTTTCAGTTCTCCAGGAAAATTTCAGAATTTATTAATGGTTTTAGAAGTATTGTTCATATTGACAAAGAACTAAAGATAATCTAAAACTTCCAAAAATGCTGTAGGGTTTTTGGTTTGTTTTAGTTTCAACAAAGCAAAAAAAAAATTGTCCTTTTTATAGAGAGACTCATAGTATCCTAGATTTATTATTAGAAAAGACCTCAGGTGCCATCTATACCATTGATTTTATTTTATTAAAACTGAAGTCCAGAGAGATTAAATCATTTGCTTAATGTGTTTGTCATTACAGGAGAGATATATTATTTAACTTACTTTGTTGTTTATGATTATGAGATAAAATCAATTATTATAACTATCTTTTATATAACTAAATGTTTACAGATTTATTGAATTTTTTACTAGACACAATCTTTAAATTTTGATGTAAAAATTAAAATTATTAGTGCTTTACTTTGCCATTAAAAATTTTATCACACTTTGATGGGATGGTTTTTCTTTATGTTTTTGAGTCAGTATGTCATAAATGAAAAAGAGACAAACTGAATGGCAAGCAAAATCCATACAAGAGACAAAGTTAGATTCAAACACAAAAAAAGGATCATGTATACCTTCCTTATATTGGATAAAATAATTTCTAGCTGCTTCTTTCACAAACACACACACACACACATATACACACACACACACGAAGACACAAAACAAAATGTCCATATGTTAATACTGTTATAATTAATATTACTGCTAATAATATTTAATCTTTATAGATTCTGAGATTTATGAAGTATTTTAGAAACTGCAGATTATTTAATTCTTTGGATAACTTTGGAAAGTTGGTCCTAGAGTTATTATGTCAATTATGCAGATGAGTTATCTCTGGCACACAAAGTTTGGTGATTTTCTTAAACAAATATAATATACTTACCTTGAAGCCCCATCTTTCTTGTCTTGTTTTCAAACTTCTTTGCAGTACCAGATACCTTTTTTAAACTCAAGTATTAAGAGAAAAAGCAACACAACCAAAAAAAAGTTTTAGAACCAACCAGCCATCTTTACTGTTTAAAAAAAAAAAGAAGAAAAAAATCTGTTCAAATCAATTACAAGTCATTAAGTAGTATTCTTTTTCTGCTCTATTCTGTAGGGATATCTTCTTTCCCACATCACTTTTCACTTTTTAATGAGAAGCTATATTTTCTGATTCCAAATCCAATGTTCTAAAAATGCATTAATAAAACAGTTTCAAAATGGAAATTACCAAGGGCTTAGAGTCAGTTTTGAGTTTGCATTTTGCTTTTAACTAATTATGTGCCTATGAAGATATAACTATGATCTTAAAGAATCAGTTTTTTATCTTAATAATGAGGGTATCAAAGGTCATGCATCATATTGCTTTAATATTGTATTAAAAGTGCTGTAAAGAATTGTCATATTTGTTACTCATTATTATTAATTCTAGAACTGAAAATGTATTCCATTTTAATACATTGAATTAGCAACCTAACCTACTTCTGATGAATCATTCCTTTGTTTTCAATATGTTTTTCAACTAAATTAAAATTGAATGAATAAAAATACTATAATTACTTAAGTACAAAGCACTGTTGAAAATGTTGCTCTGCAGATAGAAATGTGAAATAGTCCCCTACATTCAAACATTCAATTTCTAATAAAAGACAATAGCTTATGGAGGAGATTTCAAATTTATTTCAACATTCCCAGTTTTACTCTGATTATGGAGGCAAAATAAATGGTAGTGAATTTCTTTAATGTATTACAGCTAATAAAATCACATTCATATCCGATTTTGAATTACTTGTTTTTAATTTTTGTCCTCATTTATTTTTTGTTTATTTTTTCACTTATTTATTGCCATTTAAATGATGTTTTAAGGTTTGAAAAAACACATAGAAAAGAAAACATAGAAAATATTATCTTATTTTAGCCCCATAACAACCTCTCCAGTCCTTTGATGATAGCAAGATATTTGTCAGTAATACACTTTTTCCCTGCTTGTTAATGCTTGTGAGTGCCAAAGAATCTTTTTGAGGTTACATTTCCATGTGAATTGTTCTCCTCTGTGTTTGCTGTAGTATCTTCAAAGTTCAGGCCTTGGTCTAGGTGGGCTTGAATAGCCGGTAAGGCTCCATATTAAGGTCTCTAAGCCTCATTTCCCATCATTAGAGATTACTCAATCATTGCCACTTGTGAAAGGGATATCAGATCACTTCTCCACTGGAATTACCTCCTCACTCTTCACTGGGAGCTTTATGAGTGAGACTCCAGGCAAGGTCAACTCTCTGTAGCCTCCTGTTTCCCCCCCATCTATTGGTCAAAAGAATCTTACTTTCTGTGGGTCAGAGAGGAAAAGTTGATGAAGATTGAACGTGTCTAACCTCTGGTTCCACACATGTTTTTATATGCCTTGTCTCCACTGTGATTCCAAATATAGATCTTGAGAGAGTAGCACACGAAATTTGAAATGTAGTATGGCTGTTTGAAAGAGTGGCAAGAAATCCTAATTACAAGGGAAGAGTGTTTGTATTAATCCTTTTCCTGCTTTCCATTTATTGCTATTGTCAAAGTTTTATAATTACTTTGAGTTTTTACAACTATTCCTGAGCAAAGGTCTATTTTTCTTAGCTATTTTAAGGAATGAAATATGTCTTCTTGAGACTTTGGAAGGAAGACTTTGTCTTGCCCTCCTTACTCCAAAAAAGATTTGCCTCCTTTATAATTTGAAAACAGTACTGGCCCTGCTCTTATACTTAAACTAAAAAAAAAAAAAATACCACCTCCAAGCACAATAATATTGTAGAAGGATGGTTCTCTTTGAAATCTAAAATACTAGAAAGGTCTCTAAGGAAGTTTTAGGTTCTTGTCAACTCTCCTTATATATATTCTATTCCCCTCCCTTGTTGCTGCACAAGTTTTTTGGTCTCGCTCGGATGGGTGGTCATTACTGGAATGACCTCCACCTGAAGGCTAATGGTAAATACCAGAGAATAAAACTTCTTGCTGACCTGTTGGATGGAGTACTGGACCTGAAGTCAATAGGACCTGAATTCAAATTCCGTCACACTTGACATTTACTAGCTACTGGTGGCCCTGGGCGAGTCACTTAACCATGATTGCCTCACATCCAGGGTCATCTCCAGTCAGCCTGATTCATATCTGTTCACTGGACTGGATGGATCTGGAGGAGAAAGTGCGGCTGGTGACTTAGCACACAGCACCCCCTCCACTCAAATTATTCAGTTTACATACTCGTCTTGGTATCACCTCTCTGATATCCTGGTTTTCCTCCGGAAGACAAAAAGTAGCAGCAGCAACAACAATTTACCCCAGAGCAGGACAAATAATCTTGTAACCAGGATTAATAATAAACAAAGGAACAAATGAATGAATGAATGACTAAATGAATGAATGAATGAATAAATAAATAATAACTTAAAAAATTAATGAAATGAACTAGTTGAATTGAAACTATACATTGTCATCTTCCAATCTTTGAATTAGTAGCTGTTGGCAAGTATTATTAGAAGAGGGAAGACAACACAGTCACTTTTCATCTTTCCTTGTCATCATTACAATTTCTTTAAGTTCTTCTAAGATCAATTTACAGACATTTAAAATTGTATGTGTAAATTTGGTATTTGTCCCTATTATAGAGAAAAAAAATTCAAAAGAAGTACTAATTCAAGATAATTAACTAGAAACAGGGGAATAAAAGGACATTCCCTCAAAGAGTAATGTGCAGTTGAGTTTAGAGACTGAAGAGTGATCTAAGAAAAGATCCAACGAAGGTCAGGTAGAAAACAATAAGGAGCAAGGACACGAGTTTGATTAAATATAGTTAGCAAATGATCCGTCCTTTCCTGAGACATGCGCCGTGTGGAGGTGCATGATGTGTATATAGGTGCTTCAGTCTAACACAGTCCACTTGGTTTAGGACTAACATTGGGCACACTAATAGAGACTCCTCCCCTTCTCCCAAACACAGTGTAGCTAAGGATCAATACCTGTGTTCTAAATCCTATCACAGTTTAATCAGTTTAAGTTTTTTCCATTCAAATCCTAGCATTATTGAAAAGTATCATCCCACACATGGCCTCTGGCAACAGATGTTTGGACTAAATATATCATTGCCTTTTAAATATAAAGCCTTAAAGATTCAGGAAAACAAATTTCCAGGAAAAAAAAAGTTTGTGTGTGTGGGGGGAGGTGTATATGGACTTGGGGGGATTGACTTGATACTTGTGTGTGTGTGTTGACTTTGGACTACAATATCAATATGAATCAATATTCTCAAAGAGAAGCTAAAAAACCTGAAACACACTGAAGTTCTAGGAGTCTCAGCACTGAGCCCTATGAAGCAATAAAAACATTATATTACACCTTATCAAACCACATCCAGAGGGTCTTTATCTGTTTTGTACTCTTCTCTTAGGAAGTTTAATGACAGGTTTCATAGCATCTCAAGAATGAAAGAGAAGATAGTAAATAGTATTTTAGAAAATTCCAAATAAATTCTAGTTAGATAATTATGCATGCTTGACCTATATAAAGAAGGGAAAATTATTTTGGGAGTGTGGGGTAGTAGATCCATTTTCACATATGGAAAATGTTGTCATGTGAATAAGAAGTCATCCGTTTGCCCCCCCAAAATAAGACATGGATAAGTGATAGGAAACAGATGATTGAAACTAAGGTTAGGAAAATTTCCTATCAGTAAGAGCCATCTAGAAGTGAAAGGAAAGGCCAATAAGAGATGAATATTAAGACTTTTTAAAGTCAATCCAGAATGCCCATTTGCCAGAGATACTCTAGGTAATTGTTTGTTACAACATAGGATGAATTTCAAATGACATAAACTCCCCAACCGCTATGATGCTTTTGATTATGCATTTTACAGATGACAAAAAGAATACTTCACCTACTCTTGCATGGAATAATGATCCATAGTTTCCTGTTTCTGTTTGTGTGTGTTTTCGTTTTATTTTTTCATGCAGAATGAGCTTTCTTTCTTCTATAAGCCCTAGAGACAGCTATTTATAATCTAACACACTCCAACAAGTAATAGAATTGCTTAAGAGAATTTGCTGGGGAAGAAATCACTATTTTATAACATGGAAAAGGTATATTGTTTGAACAAAAATTGACTTATTTCTTCTAAATAAGGAAATTAATCAAAGAACAAAACTATCTATTGGCCAAATGGGATCAGGATAAGAAATGAGACAATCTTCAGTTTATCTGAAATTAAACTAAGAAAGACAAAATATTGAATACAAAGTAAATTTAGCATCTAGACCTTTATTCAAGTGTTAGATTTATCTTCTGAAACTTAGCACCATGAGCATTAGGCCTATAATAAAATGGTCAGAAGACAAACCATTGAAAATAAAATAAAATTGCAAAGATACTCAGTGTAGGTCTAGAGAAAAAAGTGGAATTGCTGTTCATTTGAATATTGATTAGAATCCACCAGTATTCTCAGGATTTTTTAAATTCAATTCAAAATTGTGAGCTCAATATAGATACCTGAGCTATCTCAAGAATATGAGTTATATCAAGAAGAATGAAGTTGTTTAACAGTGCAATTTTTAAAAATAGGTTATATTTGTCTTTTGAAGACACAAAGATACAAGTAACTTTATTTGTAAGGTTTTTTTTTTACTGGAGGGAAGTATTCCATGGATCTTACCTTCCTTAGAGACAATGATGCAGATTTGGTAGCATACTCAGAAGGCATTTACTTATATTTCTATAATAATTATGAGACAAATGGAATATCAAAATATACAATAAGTTTGAACATATACTTCATGATCTCTATCATTTAGGCAATAATTTTTTCAGGGCATAAATAACTTCTTTGTTTCTCAGACTATAAATCAAAGGGTTAAACATTGGGGTTACAACGGTATAAAAAATTGAGAGAATTCTGTCTATTCCTGTTGAATGGATAGACTTAGGTCTCATATACATAATGAGAGAAGAACCAAAGAATAAACCAACAACCATGAGGTGGGAAGAACAAGTAGAGAAAGCTTTGGATCTCCCCATGGTAGATGGAAGCTTCAGGATGGTAGTGATGATTTTTATGTAGGACACAAGTATCAGGAGAAAGGGACCCATGCCAAATAAAACACCATTAATATAAACAGATAGCTCATTCAGAGAAGTATCCCCACAAGCCAACTTCAACAGAGGATGGATGTCACAAAATATATGATTGAGTTTGTTAGAACCACAGAAGGGAAGAGAGAAAATCTGGTATGCCAGTATAATCACAACTGGGATTGCACTTATCCAAGCACCAGACACAAGGATGGAACAGACCTTGTGATTCATAATAAGAGAATAATATAAAGGCTTACAGATAGCTACGTAACGGTCACATGCCATAACTGCCAGTAGGAAACACTCAGTTAATGCCAGAATAAGGAAAATACAAAGTTGAGCAGCACAAGCTACAAAAGAAATATGTCTGTTATGTGTCAAAAGGTTCAACAGAATTCTGGGAAGAGTAACTGATGTGTAGCAAATCTCCAAGAAAGAAAAATTTCCAAGAAAAAAATACATGGGGGTTTGAAGAGCTGGATCAACCCAGGTTATGACAATGATGAGAGTATTGCCCATCAGAATAATCATATAGATTACAAAGAAAACACCAAATAGAAAGCCTTGGAGTTTAGGAAGGTCAGAAAATCCCAGAAGAATGAATTCCATTACAACTGTGAAATTTGTTCCTTCCATTTATTCTTGGCATTTCAATTTGCGAAATGATGAATTCAGGATGAGATCATGATTTATTCTTTCTTGCACTCACGTTGCTTATCTGTAAAAAAAATGGAGGTAGTAAAATTAGATGATCTGAAATTATCCTTTTTAACCAATATTTTATGATTGAAAATCATTTCCAATGTGGTTATATTTATGAATGTCTTCTTTGTTGTGATATTCTGTATGCAAAGTGGACATAGCTTTTATGGATAAAATTATACATAGCATTTTGATAAATCAGAAAATTCTCTGTAAATCAAAAACATTCAGTAATTCTTCTGCCAATATCATATATTATAAGAAACTTCCATTTCAAATTTCAAGGCCTCCATTTTGATAGGTTACCTGGAATCAAATATGGATCAATCAATTCATAATTATGAATTAGATCATAGTCAAGTAAAATTATAATACATTAATATTTTGTATATTCAAATAATATATTCTCTTTATCTTCTCATTTAGTTTTATTCAGAGAATAATATGAGAAAAGTGGTAGAATAATGCTTTCTCCTAATTGTGACAGACTTTAAGAGACCTGTGCTTTAATTTTCAAACATTTGCTCATGCTATAGTTAGAAATGTTTAAGGACAGAGGAAAAATAACTGGATTCTAATCTATCATATCTAGGATTACACAGTTCTCTTGTATGTTCACTGCTTATAAAAATCTACTTTTTTCTTCAAATAATAGCTTATTTTATCTTCCCTTTTTTGCATCTTCCCAATCCATCTTTAACAAAGTGAGCTCACCCTTCCTTAAATTCCTGAAATACTTAAAGTCTATATTTTTAAAGTTTTTATAAGATATCTAATATCATTATTTATCTTTTCTTGTTGAGGTCTTTGTCTTCAACTAATCCTTAAACCACTGGAGGGTAGTCATAGCTCTGGGTTCTCTGTATATAGTATGCATTGTAGGTACTAACTGGAATAGTATTTCATGGACAGTGAAGCACCATCATATCTCTAAATGTTTCGTCCACTTTTCCCATCGTGATTGATTTTGAGATTCTTGGTTTAGAAATCCATCCTTTTGTTCAAAAGCCTTATTTAAAATACCAGCCCTAGAGTCAGAAGGAAATGAGTTGAAATTCGATCTCAGACGTGGACACTTACTAGCTCTGTGACCCTGGACAGGCAAGTCATCCCAAGTGCATCAACAGCAAGAACAACCAAATGCAGGGATTGTCAAGGGGAGAAAGAGTCATTATATCAAAGCATTCTGGAAGTCCTAAGTTATTTTAGCCACTAACACTTTACCAGAAATTCTTTTTTAGTATCACATGAGTGTTCGCTTTGGAAATAATGGGACAGAATACGTAGATTAGGATAAGCCATGGATTTTGTCTTACACTAGAACTGAGGCAATGGTGAGGAAGGACTAGCAGGAATGGAAACCCTATGGGCAATGGATAAAGAAAATGCTAATATCAGAAAAGAGTGCAGTGCAAAATCAATACTATTCATATTTAAAATTAGACCAAAGTAATTATAAAATAGTTCAACCCTGTTGAACCTACTATTGACTCTAATAGTTCGAAGGAGAGGTTCCCATCCCTAAAAGTACACTTGTTTTTATAGGTTTTAGAATTAATTTCAAACCCCTCCCCCTGAAAAATCATTTAAAAATTGCCCTTTTCTAATACTTGAATACATCTCTTATTTTTGATGACCTCCTAGGAAGATCACAAACAGTGCTTATACATCTCATTTTGAAATTAATTTTACTAGCATGGAAGACACCTAGTCAAAGATCCCTGCCTCTGTCTCTTCTTGAGAACGCCGTCCAGGGTTTCATAATGTACAAAGAAAACAAGGGAAGTTTTATTTGGTGAATCTCAAATATAAGAAAACAATAATTTATTATATTCATATTTCTTATTGACAATTTGGAATTAGCCCAGATTTTCTGACCCAAGGGTCCTTATTTTTCGACTTTGTAAATATAACTGGTTTCTTATCTCACAGGGAGAATATGTTGGCCAAAATAGTAACAGCCACCAAGTATGTAGTTTAGGTTTTGCCATCCCTAAAGTAAACTATGAGGTTGAATAAAATATGTCCTATACAGGCTTACCTCTTCATTGCCAATTCATTTAGTTTTCTAATGATATATTTTTTGCATTATTCTCATCATTCATATTATTCTCGTAATGATAAAAATATTCTTGAATCTTTATATCTTAATCAATTATTTATATATTTAAAAATTATTCAAGATTATTGATTGCCCATTTTAAGTTAAATTAATATAGTTAAATCAGATTAGGGAACTACTCCATAAATTTCTCTTAGGAATGATCTTGTTTTAATTGATAATGGATCCAAAAGTTACAAGCCATATGTGTTAATAGAACAAGGAAGATATTTTTTTCTTGCTCAGGAATTTACTTTTAGACTTTTATATGAATGTTCCCATTACCTTTAATCCTTAAAAAGGATTTTAGAATTTAGAACTGTCTGATAGCTGCAATAACATCTTATAATAAAATTACTCATCTAATCAGAAAAACTCATTTTAAGACAATAAAACAATTCTTACCTTTGTCAGATGGCACAAATAAAATCCATTCCTTTAGTTGATTATAAATTATATAAATTATAATTTCATAAATTAAATATACAAACATGTATGAATGTTTACTAAATATGTAAATAAAATATTTAATAGTTACAATGATTTGATATTTGCAAAATATTCCTATCTATTCACACATGCATCTATACATATAGTATGTGAATATATTATTCCACTTTATTCTCATAAATTGTTGTGTTATCACCCATACTGGTGTCAATATTTCCATTATAGAAATAAGAAATCTGGAATCAAGTTAAATGTTTTCCCCAAAGTAACAACACTATAGTTATATTATATTTGGAATTTAAACAAATTGAATTGCATTGAAACACATTCAAATACTCTATATCAATACTTTTCTTACTACATTATGGTTTTTCCTTTAAATATGAACAGTCCCTGATAACACCAAAAAGTAGTGACAAAGAACTCAAATGATTCCGGGTCCTTTAAATAGAAAAGCTTCTTTCCTTACTGTGTTCTTTGGGGACTATTATACTCAAGAGTCACTTTCCAACTTTTAATGAAGGGACCAATATGCGTGGCTCAAGAATTAAAAGTTGGAAGAGGGAGGGATTTATGTGATACTATGGTGGATAAATAAACATATATCATCAATAAAAATTTTTTAAAAAAACTACATTCATGGATTCCAAAATCTAATCACACAGATCTTTCCATGCTCCCATGCTTCCTTGTTAATGTTCATTCTCATGCCAGAGCAACAACTCATAAGAGAAGTAATATCTTGCAAAATCGGAATATGTGAGCAGAAAAAACTGATATGTAGAAAAAGACTAATACATGATTAAATTGAGTAACTCCTGAGGACATTCTAATACCATGAAGGCACAGTTTGGGAATGTCTTCTCATATTTGCTCATTTCAGCTTTTTTTGATATTCATAATATTTTAACATTTACTTTTGAATTTTTCGGGTATCATTATTCTTTCTATCTGAATTTTTACATTTCGTTTATTTTAGCCTTTATATATATATATATATATATATATATATATATATATATATATGTATATATATATATATATGTGTGTGTGTGTGTGTGTGTGTGTGTGTGTATTTAGCTTTTCATGTGTCTCTTGAGCATCCTGTTTGATGTCCAAATTTTCTATTTAGCTCTGGTCTTTTCATGTAGAATTGTTAGAAGTGTCCCAGGTCATTAAATGTCCATCTTTTCTCTTGGAAGAGAAGGTTCAACTGGGCCAGGTAGTGGATTCTTGGCTGCATTCCAAGCTCCCTTGCTCTTTGGAATATCTCATTCAAGGCCCTTTCATCCCTTAATGTTGCTGCAAACAGGCCCTGTGTAATCCTTTCTGTTACTCCTTTGTATTTAAATTGTTTTTTTCAGGCTGCTTGCCAGATTTTCTCTTTTTATCTGATAGTTCTGGAGTTTAACCATAAAATTTCTTGGTGTTTTCATCTTAGGATCTCTTTCCTGAGGGGATTGATGTATTCTTTCAATAACTATTTTGCCCTCTGGTTCCATGATATTAGGGCAGGTTTCCAACAGTAATTTCTGTAATATTAAGTCAAGGCTTTTTTTTTTCCTTTCCAATGTTTTCTGGAAGTCCTAAAATTCTCAGGTTGTCTCTTCTTGATTGATTCTCAAGGTCAGTGGTTTTGCTTATGATGTATTTTACATTTTCTTCTATTTTTTCACTCTTTCCTTTTGTTTAATAGAATCTTGTTGTCTCATGAAGTCACCAGTTTCCAGATTCCATTCTTTTTTTTAGAGAAGATTTTTTTCATTTACCTTTTGCAACTCCTTTTCCAATCTGTCAATTCTATTTTTGAAGGAGGTTTCCATTTGCCCAGTTGGTAATGTGAGAGAATTATTTTCTTTTAGCATTTTCCCAATTGAAGAGTTGAAAGAATTATTTTCTTTTTGTATTTGTCCAATTGTATTTTCCAAGGATTTGTTTTCTTGTTGCAATGTGTCTCTTGAGTTTCTTTTCCCAATTTTTCTGATTGATTTTTAATCTCCTTCCTGATTTCTTCAAGGAAGTCTTTTTGGCCTGGAGACCAATTCATATTGTCCTCAGCAGTGCTAGATCTCTCTGGGTTAGAATCTGTTATTCCAAGTATGTCTCCATGGATCTCCCTTCTCTCTGGCCTTTCCTCATCTTTCTATGATCTTGTCTTGGTGGGGGGCTGGCTTTCAGAGGTTTGCTTTTGAAGATCCTAGAGGCTTTGTTCACTTGGGTTAGTAATTCCAAGGGTTGACCAATAGGGGGTTTTGCTTACTTTCTCTGGAGTGATTGGAGCCCTTTCCCAATCTTAGAGGGAGTGTGGAGGGAGGGAGGAGGGGGCAACAGGGTCTGAATTCACCTTGATCAATGGTGTGGAATCCAATCTCCCTTTCAGTTGAGTGAGCTGCCTAGTCCACATCTGTGACTGAGGGGATGGGGGATGGGGGTGGTGCGCTGGCTACAGTTTGTTCCTTGAAGAATGCTCCAAAAGTATGGAGCTCAGGGCCAGCACTGAGTTGGATGATTTTCAGGAGTACAGACATATCCTCACCCTGGCCAAATACTCTGCAGCTAAAGTTGCTTTTTGACCTAGCTCTCAAGAAAGTCTCTGTGTCTAAAGCCTCTCACCAAAATCTCTGAGGCTAATGCCTCTTACCAAAGTCTCTGTGGTCCTTTGTCTCCCACCCTCCCCATCCCTGAGCTGACCCTCTGGTGTTCTCTCCCAGTTCACTCACAGTCCCCCTGAGACAGACTTTGTTGGTAGGTATTCTCCTAGCATCTTTTTCTGGGCTTTGTTGATCAAGCTTTTGTTAAGAGGTTTTTTTTTATGTTGTCTTTAAGGGGACACAGGGAGTGCTTAATACTGTGCTTATCTTCTTTGCTATCTTGGCCAGAAGTCTCTCAATAGTATTTTTAATAACAACTAAAGAATAGTTTTCAACATTCATTTTTTTATAAAATTTTGAGTTGCTCCCCTCTAACTCACCCAGGAAGCAATCAATATAAGTTATGTGTATATATATATATATATGCGAAAACTGGCAAATAGTATGGCAAAAATTAGGCATAGACCTACATCTCACACCCTATACCAAAATAAGGTCAAAATGGGTACAGGATTTAGACACAAAGGGCAACACCATAGATAAATCAACAGACCAAGAAATACTCAAACTATCTGATCTTTGGAAAGGGCACAAATTTATGTGCAAACACGAAATAGAGTACAATGTAAAATGCAAAAATGAATGATTCTGACTAAATTAAATAAAACTTTTTTGCACAAATAAAACCGAAATTGAAAGGAAAGCAGAAAGCTGAGAAATAATTAGTTCAGAAAATATATAGAGGACTGCATCAAATTTACAAGGTTGCAAATCATCCCCCAACTGATAATGGTCAAAGGATATGAATAGAGTGATTTCAAATGAAGAAATTAAAACTATATATAATCATATGAAAAAATGTTCCAAATCATTATTGATTAGAGAAATGCAAATTAACACAAATATGAAGTTCCCCCTCACAGCATTCAGACTTACTAAAATAACAAAAAAAAAAAAAAGAAAATGATCAATGTTGGAGAGGTTGTGGGAGGATTGGGTCATTGATGCATTGCTGTTGGAGTTGTGAACAAATCCAACCACACTCTTGTTCAATTAGAAAACATAAATGGTCCGTCACTAAAGAATCAAGGAATGAATTACAGGATCTGATGCTGAGTGAAGAGAGCAGAGAACAGAACAGAGAAGAGAAGAATCTACATATTAACAACATTGTTTGATGATCAGCCTTGTGGGAAGCAGCTTCTCTCAGCAGTTTTGAAAGTTTGGACAACCCTATTAGACAGGCTATGGACAATGTTATCCCTGTCCAGAGGAAGAAAAACAAAACTAAAGAAAACAAAAAAGCCTTCAGAATATGTGAACACTACACTCAGTTTTTGAAAAATATATTTTATATATTTCTTTCCCTTAAATCTAGTTCCTCTTCCTGAAAATGACTAATCTGTAAGCATCTGTGTTTAATATAAATGTTTAGGTACAATATTGACTTGACTATTAGCTGCTGAGGGCAATGGGACGGGAAGTTAGGATGAAAGGACATTTTGTAACTTAATTATATACAAATGCATATGGATTAATGTTGAAAAATTTTCATAACATATTTGAAAAAATGTATTTGGAAAAATCAAATATCAATAAAAATTAGTTAGGAAAAGATAAAAAGAAAAACAGAACAATCATATTCCATTTTCATATACAACAACTTGTTCAATCATTCCTCAGTTCTCAGTGGTTTGCTACCACAATAGTAACTACGGTAAATATTTATGCATGAGTCAATCCTTTCCCTATTTTTGCACATTTGCATAACTCTTTGAGTTAGTTCCAAATTGCTCTCCAGGATGGTTGAATCAAGTTACAACAGTACCAACAATGCATTAATACCCCATTTCCTCTAACATTTCGTGTTTATTTCCCATTATAGCAGCCAATCTGATAGGTGTGAGGTGATATTTTATAGTTATTTTAATTTGTATTTCTCTAGCTAACAGTAATTTAGAGTATTTTTATATAACTATAGACAGATTTGACTTCTTCATTTGAAAAGTGCCTATTCGGATCTTTTCACCATTCATCAACTGGTGAATTACTTGTATTCTTATAAATTTGATTCAGCTTTCTATATGTTTTAGAAATGAGACTTTTATCAGAAACATTGATTGCAAAACTATTTCTCCACTTTTTTCACTTTCTTTCTAATCTTTGTTTCTTGCTTTTGTCTGTGTAAAGAATTTATCCGAATGGAATCAAAATTATACATTTTTCAGTTTGTAACATTCTCTGTCTCTTAAGTCAGAAATTATTCTCTTCTCCATAGATTTTGCAAATTATTTCTTTCTTGTTTTCCTAATTGACTTACGGTATGACTCTTTATGTCTAAATCATACACCCATTTCAGCCTGATCATGGTACAGGTTGTGATATATAGGTCAATGCTTAATTTCCGGTAAACTATATTGCAATTTTATTATATTTTATTTTTAAAAAAAATTTTTATGGCAGCAGTTTTTGTCACTGAGTTCTTATCCCAGAAGCCATAAGTGTTCAGTTTATCAAACTGTGGTTCAGTATAGCTGATTACTATTTTTTCTTGTACATCTAACTTAATCCATTGATACATCGATGTATTTCACAATCATTACCAAATAGTTTTGGTGATTGCTGTGTTATAATTTAGTTTTAGATCTGGTAAGGCAAAGAAATCTTCCTTTGTTGTTTTTCTTTTCATTAATTCCCTTGTAATATTTGACCTTTTGTTATTCCAGGTGAATTTTGTAAATAATTTTTTCTAACTCTATAAAATATTTTTTGCATCGCTTAATTGCTATGGCACTGAATAAACATTAAGATGAGTTGTCATTTTTATTTTATTAGCTCAACCTACTCAAGAGAAATTGCCATTTTTCTAATTGTTTTTTAAATAGGAATTTCTTTCGTTCTGTGAAAAGTGTTTTGTTACTATAGTCATATATTTCCTATATGTCTCTGGCAGGTAGACACTCAAATATTTTATATTGATAATTTTTTGGGGGGTGGGGTTTAAGAGGGGTTTTTTTGCAAGGCAATGGGATTAAATGTCTTTCCCAAGGCCACACAGCTAGGTGTCTGAGGCTGGATTTGAAACTAGGTCCTCCTGACTCCAGGGCACTACCTTGCTTCCCTTATATATTGATATTTTAATTGGTATTTTTTTCTATTTCTTTAATCTGGGCTTTGTAGGAAAAATATAGAAATGCCAATGATTTATGTAGATTTATTTTATTTCTTGCAGCTTTGCTAAAAACTTTTATTTATTACAATTAGTTTGTCAAATGATTCTCTATGAATACTATCATAAAATCTGAAAAGAGTGACAGTTTTGTTTTGTCATTATATATTTTAATTCCTTGAATTCCTTTTTCTTTCTTTTCTGCTATAACTAGTATTTCTGGTACATTATTGAATAATAGCACTGACAAAGGGCATACTTGTTTCACCTCTAAGCTTAGTTGCAATGCTTCTAGTTTATTCACGTTACATATAATGCCTGTTGATGTTTTTAGATCAATACAACTTATTTTTATTTTTATTTTTTTCAATTACTTGCAAAGATAGTTTTCTACATTCAACATTTTGCAAATTTTTTAAGTTCCACAATTTTCTACCACCCTCCCATCTCTCCCTCCTCCCATGATAGTCAATAATCTTATATAGATTGCACATGTACAAACACGTTCAACATATTTCCATATTAATGATATTGTGAAAAAGGAATTAGAACTAGGGGAAAATTCACAAAAATGAAAGAAAAATCAAGAGAGAAATTGTGAAAAGTGCTTGCTTTCAGAGTTCATGGTTTTTTTCTTCTTGATGTAGATGGAATATCCCATAATAGATCCCCCTCAGAATTGTCCTTGAACACTGAAAAGTTGAGTGGAGCTGCAGCCATCACAGCTCTCACTGTGCTCTCACTAATATATCTCACAATATTGCTGTTAATGTATATAATGTTCTCTTGGTTCGGCTCATTTTACTCAACATCTGTTCATGTTATTTCTAAGCTTTTCTAAAGTCTGGTTAATCTGGCTTTTCTTATGGGACAAGATTGATATATAGATATATATTATTCATATACCATAACTTGTTCAGCTTTTTCCCAATTAATGCATATTCCCTCAATTTCTAGTTCTTTGCCACTAAAAAAGAACTGCAATAAATATTTTTGCACATGGGGATGTATAATCTTTTCTATGATGTCTTTGGAATACAGACTTAGTACTGGTAATTCTGGATCAAAGGGTATACGAAGTTTTATTTACCTTTATTTATAGTTCCAAAATGCTCTCCAGAATGTTTGGATCCGTTCACAAGTCCATCAAAATGCATTATTGTTCAAATTTTGTCATATATCCTCCAACATCCACCATTTTCCTATTTTTTTCTTTTTTAGCCCATCTGAAAAATATGACATGGTACATCAGTATTATTTTAGTTTGCAATTATTTAATCTAAAATGATCATTATTCCATATGACTATAGATAGCTATAATTTTATTTTTTATAAAATTGACAGTTTTTTATATGTTTTGGAAATGAATCTGTAATTATAAACAGTAACTATGAGAATTATTTCCAAAGTTTCTGCATTCTTTCACATTTTGGTTGCACTAGGTTTGTTTGTGACAAACGTTTTGAATTTAACATGTTCTCCTTCTAATCTTTGGTCAAAACCTTCTCTGTGGTTCCATAGGTCTCATATAGACTATTCCTTATTCTCTTAATTGGTTTATGGTATCAGCCTTTATTTCTAAATACTGCATCAATTTCGACCATATCTTGGTATAGGGTGAGAGATGTTGCTTTATACCTCGTTTTTGTCATAGGATTTTCTACTTGTCAGACCAGTTTTTGTCAGTGAGTTCTTATCCTAGAAGCTAATCTTTGTGTTTATATTCATTTACTACTATTTCTTTTGTGCCTAATCTATTCCACTGATCTACTTCTCTCTTTCTTAGCCAGTATCAGACAGTTTTGATTACTGATTTTTATAATATAGTTTTAGATCTGATGCTGCTAGGCCACCTTACTTCATCATTTTTTCACATTGATTTACTTGACATTTTTTCTCCAGATGAACTTTATTTCTTAGCTCGGTAGTAATTTTTGGATAATTTGGTTGGAATGAAAATGAATGAGCAATTTAACTAGGGCAAATTGTCATTTTCATTATATTAGCTTGGTCTACCCATGAGCATTTGATATTTTCTAATTTCTTAGACTTAATTTTATTAGTGTGAAAAGTGTTTTATAATTGTGGTCATAAAATTTCTGAGTTTGTTTTGGGTTTGTAGGTTCCCAAATATTTCATGTTGTCTAGAATTACTTTAAATAGCTTTTCTCTTTATATCTCTTAAATATATTTGTTATACAAATATAAAATACTGATGATGGATTTATTTTATATCCTGTTTCTTAGTTAATATTATTTATTCTTTCAAGTAGTTTTTTAAAATTAATTTCATGGATACTATAAATATAGCATGATATTATATGCAAAGAGTCAGAATTTTATTTCTTCATTGTCTGTTCCAATTCCCTCAATTTATTTTTCTTTTCTTATTGCTAATGTTAGCATTTCTAATATAATATTAAATAATAATATTGATAAAATGCATACTTAATTGACACCTGATCTTTCTGGGAATTCTACTAATTTACTTCCATTACATAAATGCTTGTTAATGGTTTCAGATAGCTGCTGTTTAACATTTTTAATTAAAATTCCATTCATTTCAATGCTCTCTAATGTTTTTAGTAGGAATGAGTTCTAGATTTTGTCAAAGGTTTTGGCAACATCTATTAAGATAATCATATGATTTCTGTACATTTTTATTGATTATTTTTCTAATATTGAATGATCCCTGTATGCCTGGGATACGCATCACAAAATATCACTTCCTCTAATGGCTTTACTAAAATATTATTTAACAATTTTACATCAATATTCATTAGGGAGATTGGTCTATAATTTACTTTGCCTGTTTTGGCTCTTCTTGTTCCATGTGTCTACACCATGTTATTGTCATAAAAAAATTTGCAAAACTGCACCTATATTAATAATTTACATAGAATTTGAATTAATTGTTCTTTAAATGCTTGGTAGAATTCACTTGCAAATTCATCTGACCCTGGAGATTATTTCTTAGTGAGTTTATTGGTGGTTTCTTCAATTTCTTTTTCTGAACTGGGGTTATTTAAGTATTTAATCACCTCTTCTGTTTATCTGGGTAGCTTATAATTCTGAAAATATTCAACCATTTCACTTTTACTGTCAGATTTTTTACCATACAATTGTGCAAAATGACTACTTTAATTACCTCCTCATTAGTGCTGAGTTCACTCTTTTCATTTTTGATAATGGCAATTTGGTTTTCTTCCTTCCCTTTTTTAAATCAATTTAGCCAAACTTTTACTATTTTTTTGGATTTTCAATAAATCAACTCAATTTTATTTATTACTTCGTTTTCTTATTTTCAGGTTTGTTAATTTCTACTTTGATTTTCATAAATTCTAACTTTCTATTCAATTGGGAATTTTTAATTTGTTCTTGCTCTACCCCTTTTTAGTTGTATGCCCAGTTCGTTGGTCTCATCTTTCTTTTCTTTATTCATTCAAACAATTAGATATAACCTTTTGTCATTGTCTCCAATGAAGTTGTTGATTATTTCCATGATGTATTGTTTGATCCACTTATTCTTTAAAATTACATTGCTTAAGGACAATTAGGTGGCACAGTGAATAAAATGCCAGCCCTGGAGTCTAGAGGACCTGAGTTCAAATCCAGTCTTAGAAACTTAATAATTATTCAATTGTGTGACCTTGGGCAAGTCAATTAACCCTATTGAATAAAAATAAATAAAAAAAGTTATCTAGTTTCCAATTAATTTTTACTTTGTCTTTCTATGACCATTTATTACATGTAATTTTATTTCATAACCACCTGAAAAACATGCATTTAAATGTCTAATTTTCTGCATTCTTAAGAGAATGCATATTTCTCAGAGCCATAAAGATCTTCCCAATCTAGAGAGTTAGGACAATTGCATTGGACTGGTTATGGATTATATTATCCCCCAACCAGAGAAAGAAAACCAAAAAACAGAAGAAAACACACTGGAAAAATCCCTTCTGAATCTCATGAACACTTTCTAAAAATTATCTCTTATACATCTCTTTCCCTTAATCCTAATTCCTCATGCCAAAATTACTAACTTGTAAACATGTTTAAAAAAATATGTATGTAAAATGCTAACATAAGTGTTCCCTGTTGAGGGGAGGGGGTTTGGGAAGGGAGGGTGCAGGGAAATTTTGTGACTTGAAAGTATGCATGTACATGTCGATGAAAATAAATAATTTTTAAAAAGATCATCACAATCATTATTTTATAAGACACCCTCTGTCCAAGTATACTCCCTTGAACTGTCTCAATAGTAACCCTATCCTTATGAGCCAAATTGCCATCATCTCAGGATCCATTTATACCCACACTCTCTTTCCAACTGTCCCAATTAAAATACAACCCCGATGAAGCAGTGTATATTAGGATCAATTTAGAGCCACACCCTCTGTCCAATTATGCTTCTTTCCACTCCTAAGAGAAATTCTGTTCTCAAGAGTTGGAAGTATTATCTTCCCATGCAGGAATATAACCAATTTAATGATATTGACTAATGCACTTCTTTCCATTTACCTTTTTATACATGTCTTGATGTATAATTTATTATTTGACTATAAATTATATTTGAAGATCAAATTCTTCTTTTGAGTTCTGGTATTTTTTATCAGGTACATCTTATTTTTTTCCAAGGCAATGGAGTTAAGTGGCTTGTCCAAGGTCACACAGCTAGGTCATTATTAAGTGTCTGAGGCTGGATTTGAACTCAGGTACTCCTGACTCCAGGGCGGTGCTGTATCCACTGTGTCACCTAGCTACCTCTATCAGGTACATTTTAAATTGTTCCTTTGTTGAAATTCCATCTTTCCCTCTGAAAGAAAGAATTTTCCAAACTGATTGATTCTTTTTTTTTTTTTTTGCAAGGCAATGGGGTTAAGTGGCTTGCCCCAGGCCACACAGCTAGGTAATTATTAAGTGTCTGAGGCCAGATTTGAACTCAGGTACTCCTGACTCCAAGGCCAGTGCTCTATCCACTGCTCCACCTAGCCACCCCAAACTTTTTTGGCTGCTTCTAGCATTTTCTCCTTTTGCTGAAAATTCTGAAATTTGGTGTAAATGTTCCTTGTAGTTTTTATTTGAGTGTATCTTTCTGAGGGTGATTGATGAATTCTTTCAAAACCTATTTTTATTTTCTTGTTCTACAATAATGAGGCCAGTTTCCATGATAATTTCTAACATGTTTTGTGTCTATCCTCTTTTTCTCATAGTGGCTTTCAGGTAGAACATAATGTGTAAATCATTTTCCTAAATTGATTTTCCATGTTGGTCATTTTTCCGAATAGTTACTTTACATTTTCTTATATTTACTCAGTATTTGATATTCTTTCATGGGATCTTTGAGTCTCATAGGGCCATTAGTTTCCTTTCGTCCAATTCCAATTTTTAGGATTTTATTTTCTTCATTTATCTTTTGTGTTTCCTTTTCCAGTTGGTTAATATTACTTTTGATGACTTCCTTTCCTTATCCAGTTGTTCAATTCTACCTTTAAAGGAGTAGTTTTCTGACCAGTAGGGGATCCATTCAGCTCAGTAAAGAAAAGAAACATGCATATACTCAGCTGGTGAATATCAGCAGGATGGCTGACAAAGCCAGTTTATTGAAAATCTTAACCAGTTCTTATGGAAGAAAACCACAAAATTAGCATACAGGATAAAAACAATGATGTAACTTCAACTTGCCCAGGATGCAACTCAGGTCAAGAAATTCTGGAACAGGGCTATCAACAAGTGAGGTCACGGATGACACAGTTGTGTTATTACATTAGATTTCTCTGCAAAGACTTCAGGTTTGAGGGTCACCAAAACTTAAGCCCTTTAGTCATAACTGACCTCTGACCCAAACTGAGTTTAGTAGATCTCAAAAAGTATGTATCAAGACAAAACCATTTCCTAATCCAGTTATATGCAACCCCTTCTAAGTACCCCCTCACTCTCTGTCTCAATTATATTACATCCTAAAGTATTTAGTAAAGTAAGGTCTCTTTGTGATTTAATTATATTTAGAGACTCTAAATGAGCTTTCTCCTCTGCCTCTGTATGAATTCTAATTTCATAATCAACACACAATCATGTCTCCTTTATACCTATATCCTCTAAGTCTCATTCTTTCAAGAATATTCATCCCTTTACCTATCCTAAGATAATTACAATTCTCAAGAATTACATGTGCTATTTTCCCTTGTAGGGATATATATTGTTTAATGATTTGGACTAGTGATTTTTTGTTCCCATTCTACTGACCTTATAATGCAACTCGAGTCTTGCCTTTGAAGATTGATTTTCTGTTTAGTTCTGGTCTTGTTTCACTCTTGGCTTCCTGCCCCCATCTTGACTAGGCTCTGGAAGTGGGTCTCTAGTGATTTTTTTTAAAATAATTCCAGATACAGTATTTTATTAAAATATAGTTTTTCTACTTCTATTAAGATAATCATGTGATCTCTCTCTCTTTTTTTTTTTTTTTTAGTTTTTGCAAGGCAATGGGGTTAAGTGGCTTACCCAAGGCCTCACAGCTAGGTAATTATTAGGTGTCTGAACTCAGGTACTCCTGACTCCAGGGCCAGTGCTCTATCCACTGCACCACCTAGCCGCCCCACTCCACCACCTAGCCGCTCCGTGATCTCTTTTAATGTTATTATTTTATATAGTCAATGATGCTAATAGTTTTCCTACTGTTGAACCAGCTCTGTGAGTCTGGCATAAATTTCATCTGTTCATAGTGCTATAATTTCTTTTTTTTCCTCCTTTTAATTTTTCTAAGGCAATAGTCAAGTGACTTGCATAAGGTCACATAACTATGTAATTATTAGGTATCTGAGGCCTATTTTGAACTCAGGTCCTCTTGACTCTAGGGCCGGCTCTACCCATTGCCCCATCTCTCTGCCCCTAGTTTTCCTTTCCAAGGCCCTTTAGTGCATTTAATTTTTATTGCATCATTATCTGAAAAGAACTCATTTAACATTTCTTCCTTTTTAATATTTGATAGTAAGATTTTAATGTCCTAATGCATGTTGTTTATTTTTTCATTTGGATAGCATGTATCACAGATAAAAAAGTATATTTTTCTAATTTTGTTTTCTCCAGAAATATCTAATTTTTCCACTTCTCTACATCCTCTTAATTTCTTTCTTGTTTATTTTTATGGTAAGTTTCATCAGATTCTGAGAGAGGCACTTTAAGGTGTCATATTAGTATAGTTTTGCTATTTCGTTTTGTAATTCACTTAACTACTTCTCTAAGAATTTGGGCATTATACCATTTGTTGCCTACATATTTACTTTTTACTTTATTTAATTGTCTATTTTAGAAAGATATAGTTTCCTTCTTTATCTCTTTTAATTAGATATATTTCTTGTTTTTGCTTTTTCTGAGCTCATTATTGCCATCCATTCAATTTTTTAACTTCAGTTGAAGCATAATATATTCTGCTATAATAAAAATATTAAGACAAAAGTCTTAATTCTATATGTATTTATCTACTTAATTTTTTTATAAATCACAACTTGTATGATACTGTTTTAAATCCACTATATCATCTGTTTCCATTTTATAAGTTTATCTCATTCACATTCACTGTTATGATTCCCAATTAGTTGTTTCCCTTTCATCCAGTTTTTTCCCTTTATACATTTCTCTTTGTCACCAATGTCTTTCTCCTTACAACCATCTCTCTACAAAAGCTAAAGAAGTCTATTTTTGAAACAAAATCCTAGCTATTTGAGATAGTATTACACATATATATTGTAAAAACATTCTTATGAGGAAGGATCAGCAAAGGTTTCATATAGCAGGTCTCATTTGAGTTAAGTTTGAAGGAAGCTATTAATTTTAAGAAGAAGAATTTAGAAGAGAGGGTAATCTACTCTTAGGTGAGAAGTACTAAAATAGTAAGCCAAAACTTCATTTGAAAAAAAAATTCTTAAAAGTGGTTTTACTAAATGTGTGGTCAATCAATAAACATTTATTAAATCACTACTATTGATCAGACAGTTAAGCACTAGGGAAGGAAATATGAAATATTTCTATAATCAAGGACATTATCATTTAATACAAAAAAGAAGCCAAAAGTGGAAGGAGAAATTATGTGCAGAAGGTCATGAAGAAGCTCAAAGGAGTGCATGAAAATGGGAAATAATGAGATGATTGGACTGAACACTCTCCATAAATAGAGGTTTGGGGAAGAAGTTTTTACTCTACTATTCAAAATGAGATTTGAGTACAAGAGTGATGTGATATTTTTTAGAATGATGAAATTTTTATTTACGATATTCAATGCAGTAGGATGGAGAATTCCAAGGGAGTGAAGCTGGGTAGGAAATATGTGGGAAGGGGAGTAAGGTGTAAAAATTATATCATCTTTCTTCCACTTGTGCAGGAACAATGTTTTGGTAACCATTCACTCTAAGATTTAAGACATAGTAACAGACTTCAAACTTTGATGTTTTGAATAATGATAGTATTTCATTATTTCCAATTAAATGAAAATACAATTTTTAAAATTTATTTTAAACGATTTTTGAGTGCCAAATTTTTCTCACTCCCTCCATCCCCAACCAACCACCACCAAGACAGCAAGCAATCTGACATAGATTTATACGTATACAATCATGGTAAACATGTCTATATTAGTCAAATTGTGAAAGAAGGAAGAATCAGAATAAAAAAAGAAAAGTCATGAGAAAGAAAAAGCAAAAAGACAAATTTTTAAAAGTGTAAACCGTGTGCTTTAGTCTGCATTTAGACTCTATAGTCTTTTTCTCTGCATGTAAATATAATTTTCCATAATGTCTTTTGGAATTTTCTTGCATCATCATATTGATGAGAAGAGTTAAATGTATTCATCACCACACAAAGCTAATGTTACTGTGTACAGTATTCTAGTTCTGCTTAATTCATTCAATATTAGTTTATGTAAGTTTTTCTAATTATTTTTCTGAAATCTGACTTTATCAGTACTTATAGCACAATGCTGTACCATGTGCCACTTGTTAAGCCTTTACACAATTATTGTCATGCAATTATTTGTCACCAACCTGTGACACTTTGACATGAAATATTGGGCAATGAAACATAAATCAACCTATCAATTATCAAATCAATGTTTCATATGTGTCAAGCTATGAGCTAGAAATGTGAGTACAAAGACTAAAATAATTGCCATCTTCAGAGCAGCTAGGTAGCGTAAGGATAGAGCACCAGCCCTGGAGTCAAGAGTACCTGAGTTCAAATCCAGCCTCAGACACTTAATAATTACATAGCTATGTGACCTTGGGCAAGTCACTTAACTACATTGCCTTGCAAAAACATCATCATCATCATCATCATCATAACCATCTTCAAAGATCTTCCTAATAACAATGATCTAATAGATGAGTAAACAATGTGAATACAAAGTTAATAAACATTTATGAGATCAGGACCAGAAGGTCTACCATCTCCCTTGCCTCTTACTTTATGTACAGCTTCCCCTCAATTAGAATGTAATTTCCTTGATAACAGAGAATGTCTCTCTTTCTATTTGCATTCCTAATGATTAACATAGTTTTACTCCTAAGAATACTTAAGAAAAACTTTTCTTTTTTAAACCCATCAATGATGTAGGGAATGTTTAAAGAAAAATAGCATCATGTTCAGGGAAGAAGAGAGCAGACAGTACTTTGAAAAGGATTTCACCTCGGATTTCACATACAATGTTTAAGTCTGATATCTAAAGAAAACTAATTAAAGCCAGTCACACAATGTAATTATTTTTTTTATTTATAAAATTCAGTAATTGAAGTCATTGAATAGACAGAGGATTCTAGGAACAAACAAATGCAATGTTGTTCCAGTTTATTAATGTTTCCATCAATTTTTAAAGTCTAGACAATCTAAATAAAACAATAAGGCTTTATAACACGCTAATTTTTATACTTCAATTTTTTATTTAGTGTTGTTTTTAAAATTTTATTTTTGATTTCTTTTACTTTCAACTTAAATACAAAATATGAAACAGCATGTCTTATGAGCAGCAAAACATGAAACGATTGATAAAATAAAGCAATCTAGTTCCATTTAAAGAAAGTTTATCTAATAAATACTAAAAATTGTTTTCAAAATTATCCTTCTTTTCTTTGTTTCCTTTTAGGCTTTCTTCTATACTCTGTTGTGATTTATGTTTTCCCTCCTTGCCCCAGAAGAGATAAAATTAAGCATGAATATCTACATACGTACACATACAGACACATGGATATATACATGAATACCATATAGACTTATATATAATATAGACATATTATATACATATATATATATTATATTTATTTATATATATCCTCCGACATACATAGACACATACACAGACTTACACAGACATATACATATTTACAAAAATCTATATATTTGGTTTGTATAGATCTTTCATTTTTATAACATTTCCTAAAAGGAGCAAGCTTTCCTCACTCCTCTAGTTTGCTTTTACTTGCTAGCTTGCCCTCCTTTTCCTTAACCTATGGCCCTTCCAAGATTCTCTCTCTTATATATCCTTCTATGTCCCACCTCTTTATTGGTCTTTTTTTAGTTTTTTTTTTTTTTTCTCAAGGCAAATGGGGTTAAGTGGCTTGCCCAAGGCCACATGGATAGGTAATTACTAAGTGTCTGAGATAGGATTTGAACCCAGGTACTCCTGACTCCAGGGCTGGTGCTTTATCCACTACGCCACCTAGCCGCCCCTCCTTATTAGTCTCGACTCCCTTCTATATATTTTCATCCTCTAACTCAGTACCTTCCTTATCCCCTCCTTTCCTCTTATGCTTAGTGAATTTAAAGACATAAATATTTATATTCTTTTTGCTTTATATATACATAAATACATTTACTTGCACACATACACACACCATATGTATATATATATATATATATATATATATATATGTATGTATATATATATATATATAATTTTTCCTTATATTTCATTCCCCTGAAACATTTATGTGATGTTAAGCTATCGATATCAAACATTGTCTTCTATTTTTATGGTTATTTTTATTCTTAACATGACATGATGGTAAATAAATTTAGGAAACATACACAAGCATATATCTCTATATACAAAACATATAAGAATACAATCACACCAATGCTTATATATGCAGGTATATTTTTATAACTTGTTCACCCTTTAACCCATTCTTTATGGGAGTAGGATTGCAGAACTACCAACTCTCCTTCCTCATCTATTTCCTCTGAATCTATTCTTCCTCTCATGCCTCATTGGTATAATGATTATTTTTCCCCCCATACATCATTTTACTTTTAAGAATCTCATCCTACTCAGCTCTTTTTCAATTTTTTTCCTTCAAATTACCAATTACTAATAAAACAATCTGGGACATATCTTTTACATTTTCACTTGTAGATAGTAAACAATTCGAACTTATTGAGTATCATGTAATTAGTGTTTGATATTTACCTTTTTTTACTTCTTGTATATCAAATCTTCTATTACACTCAGGGCTTTTTACAATAAAATCCTAAAAGAATGGCAATATTGAATGTCCATTTTTTCTCAGTAAGGGTTATGCTTAACTTTTCTGGGTATGATATTTTCGGCCATAACTCTCATTTTTTTTTATTGTTTGAGTTGTAGTGTTCCAAGGCATGAGGTCATTTAAAGTGACTGACTCTTGGCTTGTATAATTATTTTGTTGTTCCACCATATTTAATTTTTTTTTGATATTGATATTTTCCCCCTAACCAAGGTGTTTTGAAATTTAACTAAGATATTCCTGCTATTTTTCCTTCAAGGATTCCTTTCAGGTGGTAATTATTGATTCTTTTTTCTATTTCTATTTTCCTTCCTTGTTCTAATATTTCCCGACAATTTTCTGTATTTCTTATATTATTGTATCTAGTTTAATTTTTTGATCATAGTTTTCAGGTAGTCTAGTTATTCCTATGTTTTCTAGTCTTGATCTGTTAAACAAATCGAAAGTTTCTCTAACGAAGTGCTACATTTTCTTCTACTTTTTCATTCTTGATATTTTGCACTATTATTTCTTCATCTCATAACTTCACTGGGATCCCTTTGTCCAATTCTAATTTTCTTCCCTAAGATTCTGAATCTCTTTTTTCCAGTTGGATCACTCTATTTCCACAATTCTTTTGTTCTTAGATTGTTTTTATTTTATGTTTTTCTAATTTGGTTTTTAAAGTCATTTTGAGTTCAATGAATACTTTTTGATTAGGGAGTCATTTGACTTTACTTTTTGGAGTAGAAGAGATATTTTTTTTACTTCAGCATTTTCCTTTGAAGAAGCACCCTGTTCTTCTCTATTCCCATAAAGTGTCTGAGTTTTTTCTCCTTTTCTGGTTTGTTTAATTTTTTTTTTTTTTTACTGGTTGATTATTATATTTATCTCTAGTCCTATGGTGTGGGGGAGGGTACATCTTGGCCTTTGGAAATATTTCCTGGACCCAACCCTGGCACTTCTTTCCCCCTCCCAGCCACAGATGAACTCCCTTACCACACTGTTCTAGATTTTTACTCCCTGAGAAAACTCCAGTGCCTTTAACCTACAGTTCTCCCTTCTGGTCTAGAACCAAGACCAAGAATTCAATTCTGCTATGTGTCAACAGCCAACATAATTCTTGAGCTATTGCTTCTGCACTCACTGGATATGTCCTGGTTCCTTCCTGTCCAGGTCTAGTCTTGGCCCCACATCTGGGTCTGTGCACTCCTTCTCAGCAGAGGTTCCCTCTCTTGCCATTCAGATATCAGATTCCGCACACTATCCAAGGAATAAGAATTCCTACATTTGAGGCAGAGGCAACCTCCCAACCTGACTGCCTCTAGAGCTCATCTTTTACTGTTTCAGGGAGCTAGGTTGGAGGTATTTACTCCTTAAACTTGGTCCAAAGAGCTTCCTACAGATCGTCCTTTGTAGTCCCAAGAGGATAATTGTTCTATCTCAACTCTTGCTTTTTTGCTACTCTTCATTTACCGTCGAATATTTTTTGACTTGTTGTGGAAAAAATCTGGACAACTTGGAATTTTCTGGCCTACTTTGCCATCTTCCCAGAACCCTCTCCATTTCTCAGTTTTGATGTATAGAAGCTCACATTAATGACTTTAAAACTTAATTTTTCACGATTTAGCTTGAACTGACTAATATATTATCACACCAAGAATTTACAATGCTGATAAATATTTGTTGTCTTACACTATTCACTTTAAAGCACAAAATTTACACCATTTATTGATCAATTATTTATACATCATATAATTTACAATTAGGATATCTTAGAAATTGCTTTGTCAAATCATTTGTTTTCAGGGAGAAATGAGCAGAGACAGAATATGAAGAATGTTTTAAAAGGTCACACAGATAATGAGTAGAAGGACTGGGTGACAAATCCATGTTTCCTATTCTAAAGTCCATACTTATTGAAGGAGCACTAGAATTAGATTAAGAGGCCCTCTGTTCAAATCTTCCCTATGTTATTTGCTACCTGAGAGAATTTAATCAAAACATTCTTCTCTTTGGATCTCAAAGTTTTCACCTTATAAAATCAGAAACTTAGATGAAATGACCTCTGTAGTTTCCTCCAGATTTAAACAATGATGATATAATGATATTAATACTAACAGACTTTTAAAATCTATGGAAGGAGTAAGAATTAGATATTTACATTTATGAGATTTTTCATTACCATTATAAATAACCTAAAAAATCAAAACAAAACATTTCACATTGTAATGGATAAAATAACAGAAGTTCTTGAGAATAGTTCTCTCATTTTTCAGATAAAAAATCATAAACAAAAATGATTCATTTTTCGAAGACATCAGGGATGTGATGCCATGACAAGTACATGAATTGGATATGAGTGGGGAGCTTCCATGCTAGATCACCATCCTCACTTTCTCCTCCAGAGCCGGCTGGGTCCAGTGGCCAGATATAAATCAGGGCAACTGGAGTTGACCCTGAATGAGAGGTAATCAGGGTTAAGTGACTGAGGCCAAATTTAAACTATTGTCCTCCTGACTCCTAGACCAGTGTTCTATGCACTTGAAGTGCCTTTGAAGCCTTTGGAAGGCTTAGATATATTAGTTTCTTTTTTTGTTTGTTTGTTCTTGTGTTTTTAGGTTTTTGCAAAGCAAATGGGGTTAAGTGGCTTGCCCAATGCCACACAGCTAGGTAATTATTAAGTATCTGAGATCAGATTTGAATCAGGGTACTCCAGACTTGAAGGCCAATGCTTTATCCACTACGCCACATAGCCACCCCGATACATTAGTTTCTAAGGCCTTTCATGGTTATCTAGGTTTTTGTTATTGTGGTGGCTGAAGTCATGGTGATGTCAATGGTGGTTCAGGTTGTCGATGTTTTTGTGGTTTTTATTGTCCCTGATAACAGCCTTATTCAGTTGGAACTATTGATATCATCTTCATAATTTTGCAGATAAGAAAACTTACCCTGAAGGGTGTAGAGTGACTGGCCAAGTTTGCAATATCAGAAAGAGACAGAGCCAAGAATCCAACCATACTCCCATGACTCTAACTTTAGCTAGTATCCCTATCTATGAACGTACCTTACTAATTAGTGCTAGACTTGGAACAGGACCTTGCCTCCCATTTAAAAAAGTAAAAAAAAAAAAAGCTAGGAAAGGTTTAATTGACACAAAGCAAAGGAAGGGTTGAATACTCTCTACATAACGGGTTCTACTTTGAATTAAGAGATACCATTTTGGTCAATGGATAATCATTTGTATATGGTTAGGTGGGATGTACTGGCAAGTATATAACTTAGAAATAATTCTGAGGAAGAAGAAGAATATGAATCTTGGAATCAAGAGTTCTGGGTTTGAATCCCCCAAATAAGAGTTAAGAATGTGGTGATATACAACAAGGCACTTAAATTATCACATTTTAGTCTCTCAATTTGAAGAATGTAGATTAATTGCTATAAAATTTATAGTAATGAAATACTATACTATTTAAATGGGAAATGGATTTAATGAAATTTGTAAACTGCAAAATTCTATTTAAATGTAAATTAGTTTGTTTTCGATATTTGAAATATATTCATCAAAGAAAGTCAAAGACGAATGGGCTATTTCTAATATGAGAAAGGTAAGACCTTATTTTTTTTAATTTTCCAATTCCAATGTCCTTGAGCACTTTCTGAAACACACTTTATTTGGAATTATACATACACTCCTTAGCAGTTATTCTGTGATTCTACTTAAGTTAAAGTTTCCACAAAAGGAATGAGACATTTAATATAAATCATACAAATCTCTGGGACCTAAAGACTTTCCTGGCTCAGGTAGCATTTCAAGTTTTAAAATTTAATAAGTCTATTTGCAGATAAGTGTCTGTCTGGTCCAAAATATTGATCTGTTCTAAACTCCTAATATAAGGGTGCATTGTGCTTTTATTGATCTTAGATAAAGAAAAAAAATTTAAAATGATATAAATGAAGGATGACAAATGACAATTAAAAGCATACATTTATTGTGTGTTTTGGAACTATTTGAGTAAAATTTGTCAGTTAAACAAAGTGAATGAGAAGGATACTGCTATTACTATAAAACCGCAGGTACATTTCCTTCTTAAACCTTCCTTCTTCATTGGAGAAGGAGATACTAATGATTTTCTAGGTTTTTGAAATACTGTTTGACAAAACATTACAACTTTAAGGCTGTTACTCTGCTATAGTTACATGCAAGAAAATCATGAATACTTAGACGTTTTCCTGGTGTGTATGGAGTAAATACTGGGAAAATGTAAAAAAAGGTTCCATAGGTCTCAGATTTTAAGCACAACATTTCTCTGTTGCTTTTTCTTTCAATGGTTTTGCCCTGAGTAGTGAAGTTGATACCTGGGAATCCTTTTGTAAATCAATTCTCAGTCTGTGCTGATGCTGTCTGCTTTGCCTTGATTCCATTTATGTCAATATTTGAGTCTTGGGTAAAATTTGTCAAGATCAACGTAAAATTGTCATCAACCACTAGAAAATACAAACTATTCTCCAGTCGTTCTTCTCATTTCATAGTTGCCATCTTATTCTTTGGGTCTGGTCTTACTGTGTATTTAGGAACCCAGTTCAACATCTCAGAAGGATTAGACAGTCTTTTTCTCTTTTCTAAACCATTGTGACATCATTATTTAACTGTGATATACCCAATATAAAAGAAAAAAAAAAAGATGTATTGGAGTAATTGCATTGTAGACCTTCAGTTTGATGGTCAGTCTAATACTTCTCCCACACTTTCTTTTGGATTCTCCCAAATACTGAGCTAACTCTGGCAATGTAGCAGCCAGGTGATGCTGTGGATAGAACACTGGCCTTGGATTCAGGAGGACAGGAGTTTGAATCCAGCCTCAGACACTTGACTCTTACTAGTTGTGTGACCTTGGGCAAATTCCTTAACCCCAATTGCCTCACAGCCATGACCATCTATAGTCATCCTGATCCATATCTGGCCACTGGACCCAGATAATTCTGTCATGGCATCATCTCCTTGATATCATGTTCTTCTTTGAGAATAAAGAACAAATAGTATTATTGCTATTTATATAATTATTTTTAAAATTTATATAATTCTTTTAATGTAATTTATATATACTTTATACATTTACAAACATTTTATATATTTGTATATATGCATATATTTTTATAAATATGTATATATTTCATATACATTTATATATTATATATATTTATATATTTATTATCATGTCCTAGATTTAAATAAAAGACCAAGTCAACTCAAATTTCAATAGATGGTCCTTGAATGTCATACAGATATTGGATAAAAATGAATTAAATGGCAATACTTTCTATCACATATAAGTTGATGCTTTTTTATTTGTTTTTGCATCAATTCATTCAAGTAATAGGTTAACTTAAAATGTGTTGTGGAAATTGAAACATTATTATTGTTTGCATTTTGTATATAAATAAACAATTTTAGTAGGAATTGAAATTACTTGATCCCTGTAACAAAGGTGAAATAAAAAATTCAGTTCCTATCCATGCTACCTTCCAACAGGAAATATTACATTTCCTTCTTTTAATGAAATGACAATTTGTAACACTTTGAAGACGACAGTATCTTCTTTCTATAATCCCATTACTATTCATGGTAAGGCTCTCTGAATATTAAAAATAGTAATACTCCCTTGTTACATCTACCTGGGCAAGTGCTCCTTTAGCAGTGTATCAGATAAACTCATGCATTGTTATCAATATTTAAATGAATATATTTTCTGCTTTCTCAATAACTAATCCTTAACTACAAGTTAGAAAAATATTGTAATTTTCAGTATTAGTTGTCTAAAGCAAAATGATCTATTAATATTTCTAGGCACTATCAAAAAGATTATGAATTGACAGAAATAAATTAATGTCAGCATTTCATTTTTATTAACTGGTAGATATATACTTTGGCATGGCAAATCTACTCAGTGATAATGAAAACCTATCCTGATTATATTAACAATTACCTACTGATCATGTATTTTGTGAAAGATGTTAAAGTCATAAGGAGAATTAAGACAGTATTTCCACTCTCAGTGTTTTTATAATCTATTGGCATTAAAATAAAAATGAATGGAATATTAGTTATTAAGGTATGTTATGAATCAGCAGTAAAGAATGTAAATTTCATAGAAATTCAGACAAAGATGAGATCACCTGGTTTGGGGAGATAAGGAAAAGTTATAAATTCTCAGAACATGGGCAATTTGAACTGATTTGGAAGAGAAGGATTCACACAAAGTATGTACATTTCTACCTTCTAAGTGTCAACTAGAATATCACACATACATGATTGTATACGAGGTATCAGCAAAATTATACATATATATGTGTGTGTGTGTGCGTGTGTGTATACATATGTTTGAATGTGTGTTTCTGTGACTTTGCGTATACAAATTCATATGTATACATATATAATATGTACATATTATATATGTATATATATTTGCTTTGGTATATATATTCATTCATATGTGATAATATATGAATATGCATGTGGATAATGTTGATTTTAGTAATTATGAATGATTTATTCACATATGCAAACTTGCAAAGTCAATGAACAGCTAATATATATCCACATATATGCTATCTGAAAATTTATTCAGCATACTATCTATGTATTTAACCCAGTCATGGGTAAAATTTGTAAATAATCCAGGTTTAAGAGGAGACTCTTAGAAAATGTACATAATTATAGACCTTTTGCCAAATTACCATCGAATCGTTTATAAATGGTCAGTTAGAAAGTTAGATCTATTCAATATTTCTTTTTTTTTTTTTTTTGTAAGGCAAACAGGGTTAAGTGGCTTGCCCAAGGCCACACAGCTAGGTAATTATTAAGTGTCCGAGACTGGATTTGAACCCAGGTACTCCTGACTCCAAGGCCAGTGCTTTATCCACTATACCACCTAGTAGGCCTATTCAATATTTCTTAATCCATATTTAATCCTTATAAATGTGTAGGTATATTTCATGAAAACCTTTGTCAATGGCTAAGATTTGAAACTAAATGTGAATTAGTGATAACTCAAAGGTGATTATTTTTGGTTAATAAAGTAGAGATTTGTCTTAAGGTAGAGAGTTTATACTTTTCATCTTTAAGGATATTATCAGGAGCACAGAGTAGAATTTGGGTGGATGATAAAATTGGGCATTATTTTTTTCAAGTGATTCTGGGTCCCCTCTCATGGAGGCCTCTATTTAGAGACTAGATGACTGTAACTTTTGTTTAGAGCATGGGGATGGTTAACTACTGAAATCTGCAACAATCAGTTTTGTTACTCTATGATCTAATTCTACCAATTTATTTTTCAAAGGCAGAAACAAGAACACAGCTTTGAATTCACTATCTTCACAAATTGAAAAGAAAGACATGTCAGGAAAAAATTTCACTGTCATGGAATTTATTCTTCTTGGATTTTCAGACCTTCCTAATCTCCAGGGATTTCTCTTTGGTGTCTTTTTGATCATTTACATGAGCATCCTGTTAGGAAATGGTCTTATCATTATTGTAACCAAGGTTGATACAGCTCTTCAAACAACTATGTATTTTTTTCTTGGAAATTTTTCCTTTGTGGAAATCTGCTACACTTCTGTCACTCTTCCAAGAATGTTGATGGATCTTTTGACACAGAATAGGCATATTTCTATGGCAGCTTGTGCTGTCCAGCTTTGTTTCTTTCTTATTCTTGTTGTAACAGAATGCTTACTCCTGGCTGTAATGGCTTATGACCGCTATGTGGCCATCTGTAAGCCTCTGTACTATCCAGTCATCATGAACCAAAAGTTATGTGTCCAGCTAGTCTTTGGCTCCTGGATCACTGGGATCCCAGTGGTGATAGGGCAGACCTATCAGATTTTTTCTCTGCCATTCTGTGGTTCTAATAAACTCAACCATGTTTTCTGTGACATGCCCCCAGTAGTGAAGTTGACCTGTGGAAACACATTTGTAAATCAATTCTCAGTCTATGCTGATGCTGTTATCTTTGCTTTGATTCCCTTTCTTTTGATAGTTATGTCCTATGTCAAAATTGTCATGACCATCCTAAAGCTGTCATCAACCAGTGGAAAATATAAGGTATTCTCCACTTGCTCTTCTCACCTTATAGTTGTCATCTTATTTTTTGGTTCTGGTCTTATTGTGTATTTCAGACCCAAATCCAGTAACTCAGAAGGATCTGACAAAGTTTTTTCTCTGTTCTACACCATTGTGACACCAATGTTTAACCCTGTAATATACACATTAAGAAACAAAGATGTGATTGGAGCATTGAGGAAAATAACACTCAAATGGAAAGAATCTTGAAACAAATCAATGAAATTATGAATCCTAGTTTCTTCTTTATTTTGTAAAACAATTCACATAGGAATCTAAGTCCAATCTTCTCATTTGAATACCTTGGACAGTCTCATTATTGTCTTCTTGTATCTCAAAATGCTTGCATTAGTTTAATATGTAGAATGATGTCTTCTATGATTATTTAACTTAAAAGATAAAGTTAGAAAATCTTTGATGAAAGATATCAACACAGAATTATCTGTAATGATATTGTTATTTCTATAGCACTCACAAAATTCAGATTTGAATTTTTTTTTAAAAGGGGAATAACTGAAATCATTGCCTTTTGTCAATCTCCAATGATAAATATGCTTTTTTAAATTTAAGTATTATATTTTATACTACTCATTTCTGAATATAAATAACATTTTGCTCACCAAATAAACCTTCATTTCAAAATATCTAACAGCAACAAATAGAATATGACCACATCATTTCACCAAAAATGCAACACTAAAAGGTCAGTATTGTGGGGAAAAAAGTTTGATGTATTTCCTTTTTTCTTCAAAGTCAGGATAGTCCATTAAAAATACATATACTAAGATTGATTGTGTTGTCCTTTTTTGAGTATATTATTGTCATTATATATCTTCTTACCTGATTCTGCTTACTGTACTCTGATCTAATTGTTTATATTCCAGAATTTCTTCAAATTATTCATATGATGGATTGCTTTATATTAATACAGAAATGCTGCTATTATTGTTTTGGAATAATAACGATGTAATAAGGACAGATTATAGATGATGATGATGATGATGATGATGATGATGACGTCAATAGATAGCTAGATAACTAAGATAATATAGAAAAATAGCTAAATAAAATATTTGAAATAGTTATTACACCACAGGAAATGGTGAAAAATATTGGGTAGCTAGATGCTATGGTACATAGAGTGTTGGCCATAGACTCAGGAAGATTTTCTTTCCATACATACACACAAACATCTACTGATTATTAAAAATAGCCCTGCCTTACTATTCAACACAAGGATGTTAGGTATGAGGCGTGTGATGACTTTTAAAGTAGTTTATCCCATATCAAACAAATGTTCACTAACAAATTAAATATCTGAGTGCAAGGTTTCAAATTACATAACCATTATCTTTTGATTATTCTGTTTCCTCTAGGTTTATTTTTCCTCTCATGGTTCACTCTTTTGTGATCAAAGGGATTGTTCTCAGATTATGCAATAATGAATGAAGTCGTATAGTATCCGGAAATTACTCTCACTCTTTCCTTTAGCAAATGAAAATAATAAAAAAAAAAAACTTTGACTCTTTGACTCTGTGATGTACTTCATGAAATATTATCTAATGCATTTTACTGACTTCCTGCACTAGAGGTCTGTTGAATGAATTGCTTAAAGGCAATTATATCGATAATCTCACCATGTTCTCCAAGCTGTCTTGTTTGTAGTTGATGAGATAATAGAATATTAGATTTATAACTGGAAAGAACCTCAGAAACCATTTGGTATGTGTATTATTTATTCGAGAGATTGGTGACCCATAGAAGCTATGACTGACTCAGTTCACACAGGAAATAATTTCAAAAGGTCAATTTAGATTCAGTTCTGAAGGCAAATTGAGCTCTGTTTTCCAAAATGAATGCTATTTTTAATATATGAAATATATTAATATACAAATCATCAATATTTAATATTAAAATTTAAAATATCTATTTTAAAATTTAAAAATACATAAAAACAAAGGGCATAATTACTCCACCTTTTGTAATGATAGATCGATAGGTAGATAGATAGATAGGCTTGGAATGTAAATTTCATAAAACTTCAAGTAGTAGAATCCTATTTTCGTGACTGAGATATCATTATTTTTTAAAAATTTATCAAAATACACTGCAAGCTGCTCATATTATGATAAAATAAAGCTTTTTTTCCAAGATCATTTTCCTTGCCAGTGGTCAATTTTTTATTATTAAAAATTTTATCATTAAAAATGGAAGCATCCATTTTTAGAATTTTCTTTATTATCCCTTATCTGCTGAGAACTCTCCTTGTATATTAAAAATATTTCTTGGAAAATGCTGATCTTGACAAAAAAAAGAACTTTTCATACTTGGAACTGTAGGTAAGAAATTCATTCTTAGAATTGTAAGTATCAAATTTCTTTGACTTCAATGGAGATTAACAAAAATAAAGTCTTTGATGGTATTCCTATATGCCAATTCTTTCATTGCAAGGAATGGGAAAACTGAAACATCTTTCAAATTCATTAAAAAAAGAATCAGACTCTAAATAAAAGTTCATTGGTTTAAATATAATCATTATTGCAAGGAATACAACTTCAAATATAACATATTAACAGTTCAAATTATTTGCTATCATTTGATACTACCATATATGTTATTTTTTTCAATTTTATGTTGGCCTCATTCTCAAAATTAAAACTTTCTCTCATTGAGTTCCTCTTCATTCTTTATTTCTATGCAGTCCTAACTACCAACAGATCAGAATATCTTCCTTTGAATAATCTTCAAACAAATATTAGCTTATGCATCCGATGTAGTACAAATATGGGACACCAGCATTCAATTTCTACCAAGAGCCATTAGCACCTCTTCATGAATATTTAGTTTTAGAGATTTGTATGAGCTATTGATACTATGCTTTTCCCCAAAGTGTTGAAGCAGTTACAACTGAGGAAGATCTTGCATTCCTGACGCTGATTCCACCTCTATATTCATCAAATTCTGTTTTCTTTTATGCTACCACATAATTCTATAATATGATTCTCTCTACCTTACTCCAGACATAAATTTTAGTGAATGACTAAATTGTCATTGATGACTCATATTGTGACATCTCCTATTTCCACTGACATATCACTTGATTTTTACCATTTAAGTCTAATGCTCATGAAAAGGGACATATGCCTTATGGATGCCATAGTAAGAGATTCTCACAATATTCATGTCCAGAAGCAAGATACCAAGGCTTTGCTTGGGTTAATTATTGCAGACCATAACATGCATGTTTATTACCTGAACTTTCTTCAACCAATTCCATCATTAATTTTTTTATATGGAGAGATTTCACAAAACCTTTACTGATAATTTGAATGAAGATTCAAATATAACATTTTGTACTCAAATCTATTGCTTATTTCATAACAAAGAACCATTTTGCCTCACAGATCTTTATATCTATTTAAGCTATTCTTTGTTAAAATGTATATACTTTAACAATAGTTAAAACAAAGAACAGAGAGTACTCAAATCATCTGTGAGGTAAGGAAATAACAAATATTGAATTGGTGGATCTAATGATGAGCAACTAAAGCTACACATTCCATGACATTTGGACCATTCAAAATGAACCTAAAGAGCTGTGGAATGTTATAGCAAAAGTTCTGACTTGTCAAGCAAGTCAATTCCTAAGAGAACTTTAGCAAAATTTGGAGCCTTATGGAATACTCTTGAATTAATACTCACTGCCTCAAAGCTGAACTTTAGGTTGATAAAGGATTGGTTTAAAATGTTTTAAACATGCACAGAAAGATATATGCTTTGTTAAAGTTTATATTGTATATAATATATTTTAACAATTGTCTTTGAGATTTAAAAAAGCATTAAAAGATACATATTTTTTGCAAATAACTTGGCCAATAGCAAGATATCCTTATTAAGTAACATTTTCTCCCTTTCTCCTAAATTGATTTTATATAATATTTGTGTATGAGAAAGTTTCTAAGCAACAATATTCTCTGCTGAATATGCAATCCTAGTCATTCCAATGTTCTCCTTTAGAATTATGTATCTATTTCTTGGGAAACATGTCCCTCAAGTGAATGCTGCTCCCTTCCCATCACTGTTTTGAAACTGATAGGATTTTTGTTTAATTACTTAGCCTCTGTTTATTTTTCAGTATTTATATATAAATATTTTATTTGTTTTCCAATTATACACAATAATAATTTCAGTATATATATATATATATATATATATATATATATATATATATAATTGGAAGATTTTGAATTTTACAATTTTTCCCCAATCCTCCCATCCTTCCCCTCTCCCCCACAGAAGGCAATCTGATCATCTTTACATTGTTTCCATGCTATGCATTGATTAAACTTCAATGTATTGAGAGAAAAAAAGGATATCCTTGAGGATGAAATAAAATAGTAGATTAGGCAAATTTTGTAGTACATAAGACAACATTTAAAAAAATGAAAGTAAACTTTCTTTGTTCTTTCTCTGTATAAAGATGACATAATCCACCCCAGATGCCCTTAAATTATCCCTGATTACTGCACTGATAGAATGAGCAAGTCCATTAAGGTTTGTTCATCACACCCATTTTACTCTTAGTGCACAATGTTCTTCTGGTTCTGCTCATTTCACTCAGCATGGGTTCAATACAACTCTTTCCAGCCTTCTTTGAAATTCTATGCCATCTGATTTTAATAGAAAAATAGTGTTCCATAACATACATATACCACAGTTTGTTCAACCATTCCCCAATTGGTGGACATCACTTGATTTCCAAATCTTTGCCACCACAAATAGAGTTGCTCTGAATATTTTTGTATAGGTGATGATTTACCCTTTTTCAAAATCTCTTCAGAGTATAGATTCAGTAGTGATATTGTTGGATCAAAGGGTATGCACAATTTTATTGTCCTTTGGGCATCCAAATTGCTATTCAGAAAGGCTGCATCAGCTCCATCAAAAATGTATTAGTGTCCCAGATTTCCCATGGCCCTTCCAACAATTTATCATTGTCCTTTCTGGTCATACTGGCCAATCTGAAAGGTGTGGGGTGGTACTTCAGTGATGCTTTAATTTGCATTTCTCTAATCAGTAATGATTTAGAATAGTTTTTCATATGATTTTAGATTTACTCATCTGCAAATTGTCTTTGCATAGACTTTGATTATTTGTCAATTAGGGAATGTTTTCTTTTTTTCCTAAATTTGATTCAGTTCTCTATATATTTTAGAAATGAGTCATTTGCCAGAAATGCTAGTTGTAAAATTTTTTCCCAATTTACTACATTTCTTTTGATCTTGGTTACAATGGTTTTGTTTGTGCAAAACCTTTTTAAATTAATACAATCAAAATTATCCAATTTTTATGTCATTCTCTAATTCTTCCTTGGTCATAAATTCCTCCCTTTTCCATAGAGATAATAGGTAAACTATTCCATGTTCTCATAGTTTTCTTATAATATTGTCTTTTATGTCTAAATGCTACACCTATATTGATCTTATCTTGTTATAGGGTATGAGATGTTCATCTAATCCTCATTTCTACCATATTCTCATTCAATTTTCCTAACATTTTTTTATCTAAGAGTGAGTTCCTGTCCCAGAAGCTGGACTCTTTTTTTTTTCTTATCAAATAGCAGATTGCTATAATCATTTCCTGTTGTTTCTTTCACAACTCATCTATTTCACTGATCCACTGCTCTATTCCTTACCCATTTCCAGAGAGTTTTGATGACTGATAACCTGGTAAGCCATCATCTTTTGCACTTTTTTCATGAAATCCTTTTATATTCTTGACTTTTTGGTCCTCCATATGAATTGTTACAATTTTTTCTAGTTTATTAAAATAATTTTTTAAAATTTATAATTAAAAGAGTAGTTTAGGTAGAATTACCACTTTCATTATCTTAGTTTTATATATATCCTTGAGCAGTTAACATTTGCCTATCTATATATATATATAAAATATATTATATATATAATTTTATTTGCTTGAAAAGTGTTTTATAACTGTTTTCTGAGTGTTTTGCATGTAGTCTTCCATGCATTTTATGTTATCTGAAATTTTAAATGAAATTTCTCTTTCTAGCTCTTGTTGCTATATCTTGGTAGTAATATGCAGAAATGTTGTGGATTTATATCAATTTATTTCATATCCTGTAACTCTGCTAAAGTTACTAATTTTTTCCAGTATTTTTAGATGATTTTTTAGGGTTCTCTAGGTATACTAACATGTCATCTTCAAAGGGTGTTTTGTTTCTTCCTTCCCAAAATCTTAATTCTTTCAATTTATTTTTCTTCTCTTATAGCTGAAGCTAACATTTGTAATACAATATTGAATAGTAATGGTGATAATGGGCAACCTACCCCCTCCCCTTAATGTTACTGAGAATGCCTCTAGCTTATCCCCTTTGCATTAAAGGCTTGTTTATGCTTTCAGATAGATCCTGCTTATCATTCTAAGGAACAGTCCATTTATTCCTACACTCTCTAGTGTTTTAGTAGGAATGGGTGCTGTATTTTTGTCATATTTGTCAGATTTTTTCAGGATTTACTGAGATAATCTTATGATTTCTATTAGGTTCATTATTGACATAGTCAATTTTACTGACAGTTTTCGTAATATTGAACTAACCCTGCCTTCCTGGAAGTTTGATCATAACGTATTATCCTAGTGATAACTTACTGTAATCACATTGCTAAAATTTCATTTAAGATTTTTCTATCCATATTCTTTAGAGAAATTGATCTATAATCTTCTTTTTCTGTCTTGACTCTTCCTGGTTTAGGTATCAGCACAATATTCGTGACATAGAAGAAATTAGGCAGAGTGTCATCTTCACCTATGTTTCCAAAGAATTTATATAGAATTGGAGCCACTTGTTCCTTAAATGTTTGATAGAATTCACTTGTGAATCCATCTGGCCCTGGACATATTTTCTTAGGGAATTCATTAATGTTGAGCTGTTCTGATGAATGAGAGAGGAATATAGTGTATGATAGTACTTTCCAACTCAGAGATGACAGGTACTCTAAGACTATGTGAAAGATTGTTGTTCCAAGGAATTGAATATAATCATTCAGTAGTTCCATTATTTTTAACAAGAACTGGTCAAGAAATAGCATTCAACCCACGTTAAAGTGTTTTTTCACAATAATCTTGTGAGGCAAGCAACTAGTCACTTGATAATGATTAAATTGCAAAGTATTTACAAGAACCTGAAAAATGCTCAACACACCTTATTAATATAAGAAATACAAAAAAAAACCCTTGAGGTTGCACTTAGAGAAAAAATGCGACCATTTTGGAGGGACTGTGAAAGATAGTCAAACATGTATAATGTTAGTGGTTATGCAAATTGATATTTGAACTATTTGAAATTATGCAAATTAAATTGTTAAGATGTCCATAAGTTTTGAATCAGAGTCTCCACTACTGTGCTTATAATACAAGGAAGCTATGGAAAAGCAAAGAAAGTCCTCCTATTCTTAAAAAATAATTTCACAACACTTTTTTGATAACTAAGTATTAGAAACAAAAGAGATGATCATCAATTGAGAAAAGATCAAACAAATTACCTTCAAAAATGGAATGGAATAACATATGCTTTAATCAGTGAATGTGATGAAAGATGGAAAGGTTTACAAGAACTAATGCCGAATGAAATTAATCGACAACAACAACAAAAAACTATCCACAGTCTGTTTCCTAAAGAAATCATAAAAAGGGCAAAAGAGGGCATCTGTACAAAAGTAGTTATATTAAGTTATGATATATGACTATCATAATATATAATGCTAAACAAAATGATGATCAGGAAAATTTCAAAAAAAGTCCTGTAAAGATTTAAATGGAAAGTTGCTGAGTACAATAAGCAGAACTAGGAGAACCCTGCTCATTTTAGCAGTAACATTGCAAAATGAAGAACTATGGTATACTTAGCTTAGCTTCTCTCAGCAATATAGTGAGCCAAAACAATTCCAAAAGACTCAAATTCTAATCAAATGCAGAGAAGAATTATGGAGTCTGAATTCATATCAAATATATTATTTTTAATTTTTTCTCGTGATTTTTCCTATGGTTCTGATTATTATTTCATATTGTGGCTGAAGTATAAATATGTTTAATAAGATTCCACATAGATAGTTTAACAATGTGTTGGTGAAATAAATGTAATTATAGCAGTAAAAAAAACATGATGGGAGAAAGGAAAATAGAATTTGGAGAGGAAAAGAGAAAGAATAAAATTAGGGGCTGGTAGAAGGAAAGGCACATAAAAACCTAGAACAGTGCTGACTGCCAAATAGAAGGAAAAAGTAAAACCAAAACATAGCCTTGTTCTATGATCAATGGATCAAATAAGGAAGATCAATAGTATTTAACCTTAATTTATCCAATAATTTCTCATTTTTTAAAGTTCAATCAACAATTATTTATTATGCTTCTATTTTTCCAAGCATTGTTTGAGTATAAGGAAAACATAGAAAAGTTTTAAAAAAACTCCTACAGTCAAAGAGGTCACAGTTTAATAAGGGCCATGATGAATAAATATGTACACAGCAAAATTGAAAATTAATGGGAAACAATGTCACGGGAAATTCATAAGGATTTAGGAAAATTAGGAAAAACTTCCTGCAGAAACTGGCACTTGCAAAATTCTGTTCACTGATTGGGGAAAAAAATGGAAATAACATTTTGACAATCCTCTCTTTTTCTCTATAGCATTTATTTGTGGAATGAATCACTAAATATGATCCATTTCCTATGCTTAGGTGTAGTCCACTGGAGGAATTTGAATTATGAAAAGACAAATCACTAAAGTAAAAAAGGACATGGAGTTGTTGGTATATGGTCAATGGCTTCAGATTAGTTAATGATGGTCTTTGGAGAACACTTTGGAATTCTTCAGCTTATTTCTCCTGGATGATATCCTTCTCATTGATCAGTGTGACTTGAATAGCACTGACTAGTTGAGATGTGCCAAAATTATTTGCCAGTAATTATGCTTCAAGGCATTTCAGATACTTTGGATTCTTGGTATCAGCCTAAAACTGAATTTCATCTGTCTCCTTACTGATTCAAGAATCCTGCATCATTTTCAGCTTTTCTTAAAATCTAATGAGATAGATAACATGGAAACAAAATTATACAAAGCAGGATAGATAGACAATAAATTGGAAATAAATAAAAGAGGGAAGAAATTAGAATTAATAGAGGTTGGGAAGGCTTCCAAAGAAAATGGGAAATTTAAAAAAAAAGTTCCGGGAGGTAAGTAAATGCAGTAGAGGAAGGAAAGAATCTCAGTTCTAGGGGCTAGGCAGAGAAAAAGGCCATTCTCAAAGGGATGGAGTATCAGTATGAAAGGAACAAAGAAAATATATTAGGATGAAAAGAACAAAAAGTGTGGAAACATAGGATGTTCCTTGATTATGAAAAACTGACAGTCAAATAGCATTTTGTATTTGTTCCTTGACGCAAGAGGAAGCCACTTGAGTTTATTGAGTAGGGGTGTGAGTGACATATTATGACCTATGTTATAGGAAAAAAAAATCACTTTAATGGGGGCAGCTAGGTGGTGCAGTAGATAGAGCACCAGCCCTGGAGTCAGGAGTACCTGAGTTCAAATCTGGCCTCAGACACTTAATAATTACCAACTGTGTAGCTTTGGGCAAGCCACTTATCCCCATTTGCCTTGCAACAACCTAATAAAAATCACTTTAATGACTCAATGAAGGGTAGATTAGAATAGTGAGAGAGAGGATTCAAGAAGATTCTGCTATTGCAATAATCCTGTAATGACATTGATGGTGCAGTTGTGAAATGATCCACTCATTCTGGAGAACAATTTGTATCTATGCACAAAGTGAATATATATAATAAATGGCTATAAAATTGTGCATACCCTTTGAGCCAGCAATATAACTGCTAGATCTGTACCCCAAAGATATTAGAAAAAAGAGCGAAAAGATCTCCACATACATTGTGATAGTAAAGAACTGAAAATGCTTTTTTTTTGGTTTGTTTTGTTGTTATTTTTTAGGTTGTTGCAAGGCAAATGGGGTTTAGTGACTTGCCCAAGACCACACAGCTAGGTAATTATTAAGTGTCTGAGACCGAATTTGAACCCAGGTACTCCTGACTCCAGGGCCGGTGCTTTATCCACTACACCACCTAGCCGCCCAAGAACTGAAAATTGAAAATATATTCTTTATCAGGCAATGACTGAAAAGTTGTGGTATATAAAAGTATTGTAATGCTATTTTAATTGGTATTTTATTTTATTTTTCAGTTTCATCATATGAAAGTTTTTTAAACATTTATCCACAGTCATATACATATTCATTCCTTCCACCCTCCCTTTCCACTCCCCCACCCCTCAGCAGCATACAGTTTAGTACACATTTGTGTTTAACATTTTTATGGAGTAGTTATTTTTGGAATGAGGAATTAGTTTTAAGGGAGAAGAAAAACTGTGAGGTAGGAAATAAGAACATAAGAGAATTTTTGAAAAATTTAAGGTAGTGGTCATTCATGTTCTCTAGGCTTTTGTTTTCTTTTGTTTTTCTTCCTCTGGATAGCATTGTCCATAGAATGTAGTCCTAGTTCTCTGAATTTCTGAGAGGAGTTGCATTCATCCAGGTAAATCAACTCATGATTTTTTTAATTAATCTGTACAATGTTCTCTTGGTTCTGCTCCCTTTACTCAGCATTAGTTCCTGTAATTCATTCCAAGCTTCTCTAGAGTCCAACCATTAATAGTTTCTTTTAGAACAATAGTACTCAATATCATTTATATATCATAACTTGTTCAGCCATTACCCAACTCATGGGCATCCCCTCAGTTTTCAATTCTTTGCCACTACAGAAAAACTGCTATGAAATATTTTGGAATATGTGAGAGTTTTTACCATTTTTTAATGGTTTCATCAGGATATAGGCCTAAAATTGTTATTTCTGGGTCAAAGAGAATGACCAGTTTTATTGATCTTTAGGAAAAGTTCCATCTTGCTCTACAGATTGGTTGGATTAGATCATAACTCCACCAACATTGCATTAATGTAGCAAATCTTCCACAACCTTTCCAATATTAATTGTTTCCCCTTGCTGTCATCTTAACCAGTCTGACAGATGTGAAAGGAACTTCATAGTTTTCTTTTTTTTTTTGGTTTATTTATTTTATATAATTACAATAATTTTTTTGCGAGAGTAAACATAAACCCCCTTTTCCCAAAAAAGAGGAGAAACCTCAGGAATAGTGAGAGAGAAAAAAATGTACTCCAGTCTGTGTTCAGATTCTAATGATTCTGCATCTGGGATGAATTGCCTTCTTTATCATCAACAACGAAGTTGCTTCAATATTTTCCCCCATACATTCTATTTTTTTGCAAGGCAATGGGGTTAAGTGGCTTGCCCAAGGCCATACAGCTAGGTAATTATTAAGTTTCTGAGGCCAGATTTGAACTCAAGTACTCCTGACTCCAGGGCGGATGCTCTATCCACTGGGCAACCAAGCTGCCCCACCATAGTTTGTATTACAAGCTGTATTTTCCTCCATTCTATTCCTTCCCACTCTCATTTATTCTATTATCTCTCTCCTTTCACACTGTCCCTTTTCAAAAATGTGTTGTATCTGAGTACCCTCTCCCACAATCTTCCCTCACCCATTCCCCCCTTCACTCCCCCCATACTCCCTCATCCCATCCCTTTCCTCCCATTTTTCTCTAGAATAAGATGGATTTCTTATACCCTATCATGTGTGTGTGTTATTCCCTCTCTGAACCATTTCTGATGAGAATGAAGGCTCACTCATTCCCCTCACCTTCCCACTTAAAAAGCTTTTTCTTGACTCTTATATGAAATATCTTAGCCCCTTCTTCCTCTCCTTTCTCTTCCTCCCAGTACTTTCCTTTATCACCAATTAACTCCATCTTTTTACCATAATGTATCATTATGTTCAACTCCTTCATGTGTCTTGTCTATCTATGCTCCTTCTAACTGCTCTTATAAATGAGAAAGTTCATGCAAGTTATCACTATCTTCTTCCCATGCAGGAATACAAACCATTCAACATCATTAAGTTCCACATAGTTAGTCTTTCTGATCTGCCCTTTCTATGGTTTACCTGAGTCCTGTAATTGGAGATCAAACTTTCTGTTCAGCTTTTGAGGGAAGTTTGAAAATATCTTGTTTCATTGAAAGTCCATCTTTTCCCATGAAACAGGATGTTCAGTTTTGCTGGGTAGTTGATTCTCGGTTTTAAACGAAGTTCTTCTGCCTTCCAGAATATCATAGTCCATGACCTAAAAGCCCTTAATATAGATGCTGCCAGATCCTGTGTCAGAACCTGACTTTAGAGTGATGGTACTTGAATTGTTTGTTTATGACAGCTTTTTTCCCTGACTGTATTTTTCTCTTTGACTTGGGGAATCTTGGAATTTGGCTATAATATTCCTGGAAGCTTTTCTTTTGGCATCTCTTTAAGGAGGTAATTGGTGCATTCCCTCAATTTCTATATTACACTTGCTTCTAGGATCTCAGGGTAATTTTTCTGTATTATTTATTGAAAATAAAGTCTGGCCTCTTTTATTGGGCCTGACTTTCAGGTAGCCCAATAATATTTAAATTATCTCTTCTGGACCTGTTTCCAAGGTCAGTTTTTTTTCCAGTGAGATATTTCACATTTTCTTTTAATTTTAATTTGGAATGGTTTTATTTATTCTTGATTTCTCACAAAGTTAACAGCTTCCTTTAGTTCCCTTCTATATTTGAAGGAGTTATTTTCTTCAGAAAGCTTTTCATCTCCTTTTCCAGCTGGCCTATTCTGTTTTTAAGTTATTCTTCTCCTCATTTGCCTTTTGTGTTTTTTTTTCATTTGGCCTAAACTGGTTTTTAACTTTATTTTCTTCAGCAGTTTTTTGTATTTTTTTCAATAAGCTGCTTATTTGTCTTTTATGATTTATCTGCATCACTCTCATTTTTCCTCCCAATTTTTCCTCTACCTCCCTCAATTGCTCTTCAAAGGCTTTTTGGAGCTCATCCATAGCCTGAACCTATTTTCTATTTCTTTTAGAGTTTTACAGAAGCTTCAGTTTTGTCATCTTCTGAATTTTCCATGGGACCAAAGTAATTATCTGTGGTCAGATTCTTCCTTTTACTTTTGTTTTCTCATTACCTCAAGTCTATGACTGATTTACTGCACTTCCAAGGATTTAGGAGGGTTTTGGGACAACCCCTATTGATCTTAATTCCTCCAAGGTCTTATGAGAGGCTTTGACTGCTCTCTTGTCTGTGCTTTGGTATATGGATGACCACAGGCCCTTGCCTCTGTCCTGAAACTGTGAGGAGGATCCCTACTCCACTATGATGATATGGGAGCCAAAACTGCAAACTGGATTTTGTTGTGTAAAAATATATGAGTCCTGCCCCAGGGAGAATAGAGAGGCCTCTGCAGTCTCTCCAGGCTCTGGAAGTGCAGGCTGGCTTCTCCCCCACTGCAGGTTCTCTCCACAGGACTGCTCTGAGGCTGGTGGTCACTCTGCACTAAGTCTGGTGAGGCAGAGTTCTTTCACCACTGCTTCAAGCTGTTCCCTGTGATCCCTGGGCAGGGAGGTCTGGAAACTACCCGCCCCCCCAGGCCAGAGACCAAGGCTCTCCCTCCAAGGATCTAGGCACTCAGCCACCCGTGGCTGCAACTTTTTCCAGCCCCTGGTCCTGGTAAAACAGATTTTTCCTAAGGAAATTCTAAGTTGTTTTGGATATGGAAATTGTATGACTCTGTTCCCGAGGGTTCTGCCCCTCTAAATTTTGGCTAGAGTCATAATTTGATGGCTTTTGGAATTTTGGGGGGAATGAGTTTTTGGGAATTCTGGGAATTCCTGTCCTCTTGCCTCTGCCCCCATAGTTTTCTTTAAATTGCAGTTCTCTAATTAGTATTCATTTGAAGTATTTTTTCAAATGATCAGATATATATATATATATATATATATATATATATATATATATATATATACACAGACAGACATATCTTTAATTTATTCTTTTGAAAACTGTCTGTTCACATTTCACATTATTTGACCATTGAATGATTTGTGACTTTATATATTTCATTCAGTTCTCTACATCTTTTAGAAATGAGACCTTTATCAGAACACCCTAACTATGAAAATTGTTTCCCACTTTTCTGTTTTCTTTCTAATTTTGGCAGCATTGGTTTGATTTGTGCAAAAATTTTTCAATTTACTATTTTCAAAATCATCCATTGTGTAAAATATTTATTCTGTTTCTTGCTTGGTCATAAATTTCTCCTCACTCCAAAGATCAGACAGATAAAGCATTTCTCTTTTTTAATTTTTTTTGCAAGGCAGATGTGGTTAAGTGGCTTGCCCAAGGCCACACAGCTAGGTAATAATTAAGTGTCTGAGACCGGATTTGAACCCAGGTACTCCTGACTCCAGGGCTGGTGTTTTATCCACTGCGCCACCTAGCTGCCCTGATAAAGCATTTCTTGATCTTTTAATTTTTCTATGGTATCGTCCTTCATGTCTAACTTCTATAGCCTTTTTGTTCTTATTTTAGTGTAGGTAATGAGATCTAAAAAAATTTGTACTTAGTTTTTGCCATATTATTGTATATAAGAAATTATAAGCAGATGAATATCAGAAAAAAAATCACGGAAAGACTTGGATGAAGGGATACTTCATGAAATGAGCCAATCAGGAGGATCCTGTACCCGTAATAGCAATATTGTGTGTTGATCAACTATGATAAGTTATAGCTCTTTACAGAAAAATAGTGATCAATGACAATTACAAAAGACTTTCGATGGAAAATTCCCTCCCCATCCAGATAGAAAACTATTTTTACTTTTTAAAAACATTTTTCTTTCCTGTGGTTTTTCCATTTTGTTCTGATTTGTCTTTTATAAAAAATATGGAAATAGTATATATATACTTATAAATATACTCATATATATGCATGTATAAAAATTAATCTAGTTATTAGTTGTTGAAGATTTGTCCTAGTGTAGTGACCATTTCAAGTAACTAATTGTATGAATTTGAGAGATCTTGCAAAGGTAAAATCATGAGATGCAGTGAAAATTAGAATATGACTCTTAGGTACGAGTTTGATGAAGTGGGAGGATGGTGTTGTCCTTTACAATAAAACATTGAAAAGCTTTATGTAATAAAGAATAGTGATTTCTATTTTGGACTTAATGAGTTTGTCTACTGGATATCCAAGTAAAAATCAATAGTGTCAAAACCTGCAAAGATGTTAAAGAGAATTCGGTTTGAGAAAATCTCTTTGGTGTCTAACAGTTATTAGTTGCTTTGACAAGAGAGGTTTGGTGAAGGGTGAGACTGAAGAGGGAAAACTGTGTGGTAGATGGTGAGGAATGGAATTTGAATGATGACCTACAGGAACTCAAATCATTGGATGCAAAAATGATGACCAGTATAAGACATCTCTTTACTGAGGAGGTACCAGCATTCTTTTATCATCAAAGGAACATAAAATGAGAAGATGGTTAGCCTAAAGACATGGAGAAGTTTATTTTTCTTTATACCACAATCATTTATATAATATCTCTAGCAAGTTATTTTAATGTAACTATATCCATTTGTTGATAGATTCATATACTTTATTTTTTATTAATCAATTTATTTATTTATTTTCAGCCATATGTACATGTATATTTTTAAGTTACAAAAATTCCTTCCATCCTCCCTCCCCACCCCCATCCCTTCAAGAGTGAACTGTTGGGTGAGCATTGTTTATACATATATTTAATAAATATGCGTACATATTAGTCATTTTTGGTATGAGGAATTAGGAATAAGGGAAGTGATACATAAGAATTAATTTAATAAAGTGTTTATCAGATTCTGAAAGGTTGGTTATCCTTTTTTGGTTTTGTTTTGTTTTTCTTCCTCTGGATGGGAATAACATGATCCATATTCCATCCAAAATATCAACACTAAGATTACACATATTGCCAGCACCAGAGGTGAGAACTCAGGTTAAATCCATGTTGTTCCTGCAGGCTGACAAAATAGAACTTGAAAAACTCATGAGATTATCTTTCTTCTTGGTACATACCTGATGAAATTTATGAAATACTCTTATTCATTCATTCACTATTGCATCTGTCTTTTTCTTTGGAAATCAGAACAAGGGTTCTTGAAAAGATTTCCTTTTTATTTACATGGCACTGAGTTTTATCTTGTACTTTTAAATTCAACATATTAATGAAAAAATTATAAAATTGCCTCTATGAAGATAACAAACTGATTTTTTTTTTTCTAAACTATGACAATGCCATCATTTCAAACAGAGTCATCTCATAAATGTTCTTGAGATACTTTGGGAATGTCCTGTGGGGGAGAGTTTCAAGGGTTCATGTGCTTTCCAATTTGTGTGAATGGTATGAATATGTCAGAACAGTGAAGTTACTAAGTTCTAAATAGTTTATTCATGAAGATGAAAGTAAAATAAAAGATCTGGTTATTTCCAAGAAGCTTATAAATCCGATCTAAAAGTATCTTCATATGATTTCTTAATTCATTTAATTGTATTCTTTGCTAAACTATTTTACTTATATCTTCAAAGTAGTATTATAACATCACCTATTTACTGCTCTACAAAAGATAAACTAGGCAAAATATTCTCTGAATTCCTCCTCTAATTTTCAATATTTCATCTAAAGAAATGTCTAAAATGAACTAAAAAACATATCAAGGGATGATTAAGGAATTCTAGCATACATGAAAGGTATGACAAAAATTAATCTGTTAAATAATATTTTTTAATCATGAACAATTCCAATAAATAATAGAAAATATAATCAGACCAAACAAAATACAAGAATATTTGATATAAGTTTAAAGTAGAACTCAATGATATTCAAATATCCCTAAAACTTTATTTAAATAGTAAAAGAGATAATGGAATAAATATAAGCAGATATTTGGATGGTCCTACTTTTTTTTCTTTCTGATAATAATATTAGAAGAGATATTAACAATTAGAAGAAGAATTCAGAGAACTTGTGTCCATTTTGCGATAGGTAATTACAATCTCTCATTGACTTCAGGTTGAAGTTGGAGTCATTATCTTAGAAACTATTATTAGTATTGTCATCATTTATTTGACTTTTGTAGACACAACATGACTCTAGTCTAGAATGGGGCTGTCAAAATTGTGGCCCCACAGGACAATTTTCTGTGTTTAATTGTGATTTTATTAAATGATTTAGTAAAGAAAGTTGAAAGAACACAGATCTCTCACTAAAATGGCATATCAATACATATCAAATACACTCTCTATTGCTTCCATAAAAACTTTTAAATGGAAAGTTGAACTACTCTGGTCTAGATTATTGAGGTGATATTTTCAGTGACCTCATGCTTCTTTTGGAAGCAATCAAGATTAAGGGGTTTGCTCAGGTTCAAATAGCTATTGAGATTGTATATGAATTTAGGAATTCCTGCAATTTAGGATGGAGCTCTCTTTAAAGAACTACCTAGCTGCCCCAACCTCACATGTTTGGTGTAAAGGGAGTTCCTTATTAGGCATGTTTGAAAAGAATAAAAGTAACTTCAATGATAATAATAATATGTTTGTTCTTTAATTATGCATAAAAATACTTTATAGCAAGAAGGGATTGAGTGGCAGAATGCTTATTGATTCATAACTAGAAGGAAATGATAAAACTTTGAAAGGCAAACAAAAGAAAATTAAAAAGGAGGTAAGAACCTGAAAATGGTTCAGGTTAAATGATATGCAGAAAATATTTTATTTGCTTTTTTTACCGTACATATTTAGAAAACAGCTTTCTCATTGCCTCAGTGAAGTCCTTGTTTCTCAGACTGTATATCATGGGATTAACCATTGGTGTCACAATGAGATAGAATAGAGAGAAGATCTTATCTGTTCTTCCTGAGTAATTGTACATGGATTGCATATATGCAATGACACCAGAACCATAGTATAAACATACAACTATAAGGTGAGATGAACAAGTCGAGAAGGCCTTGGATCTGCCAGTGATTGATGAGAGCTTCAGAATTGTGCTGAGGATTCTGATGTAAGAATAAAGTATCAACAGAAAAGGAATAAAAGCAAACAAGAAACAATCAAAAAAAATAAAGAACTCAATCCCAGAGGTGTCTCCACAGGCCAACTTCATTATTGGGGGCATGTCACAAAAAACGTGATTGAGTATGTTTGAACCACAGAAGGGCACAGAGAAAACCTGGTATGTCTGCCCTATTATGATTGGAATTCCAGTGACCCAGGAGCCAATCACCATCCGGACACACATCTTGTGGTTCATGATTAGAGGATAGTAGAGGGGCTTACAGATCGCCATATAGCGATCATAGGCCATCACTGAGAGAAGGAAACTCTCTGCGACTGCCAGATTAAGAAAGAAACATAATTGTACAGCACATGACAGTAAAGTGATTTGTCTTTTCTGGCTCCAAAGATTCCTAAGCATTCTTGGGAGAGTGACTGATGTGTAACAAATTTCCACAAAAGAGAAGTTTCCAAGGAAGAAATACATGGGTGTTTGGAGAGCTCGGTCCATGTTGATGATTACAATGATAAGGCCATTACCTAAAAGTATGCATATATAGATCACTAAAATAATACCAAAGAGAAACCCTTGCAAGTTGGGAAGGTCAGAAAATCCCAAGAGAATAAATTCTTTATAGCTACTAATGTTTTTGCCTGTCATTTTTCCTGAATATTCCATTTTTAAGATTATTAATTCAAAATAAGAAGTTCACTTTTTTCTCACTCAGACTTAGTTTCTGACTCTGAAATAAGAAGTAGAAAGATTAAATTAGATAATGACTAAGATAACTTTGAAATCTTTTATTTTTGAAATAGCAATTTAGTATGAGCATGTCAGGTTGTGAAATCACATATAAATACTGCACAATTTGTAATAATTTTTCATCCTAGCTTTTTCTACCTTCCTAGCTTTCATTCAATTGGATTTTTTTTCTAAATTCAAAATAATATTTTTTTTCAGATTTCTAGTTTTCTGTACTGATAATCTATCATTTGTATTTAAGGATTCTTCATATTTTGAATATGTAATATTCTATGTTTATCATTCCTTCTAAAAGTTCTTGTTTTCATATTTTGAGTTATAAGATCATTTCAATATCTGAATTATGCAACTCTATCACGGTGCTCTTTGTTACTAAGGAAGAGTAAGACCAACTCTTATCCGGAAGCATTCATTTTTCTTACCTTACTCTCAATAAGGATTTTTAGAGATAGAAAGTGATGTGGAAAGCATAATATTTTTAACCCTGAAATTTTTAACCCTGCAAAATGATTTAGAAATTAAAAATAAACATTACATAATTACATCATTTCACTCAATTTAGCTTGTGTTTTATTGATGTACTCATGTTATTTAACCAAATGATTTTGCTTTTGATCTGATAATCTATATGCATTGTAAGTAGATTTCTAGCAGATTAAAGTTTTTTTCTGACACATTTTGAATTTAGAGAATGTTCTGTCTCTCAGTGTCTAGTTTTTTTGTATCTTTGGAATGCACTGTGCCTGGGGAGCTGATTATAGACCTCTAATGTGGTAAAATGAGTCGAGATACAGGCATTTGATACAGTCTTATAAAAGTGACTATGGGATATAATTCAAGCCTACCAGAAAAATCTATGATAAGAAACACAATAGTCATTCACAAAAACATACTAAAGAGAAGTAGGTACAGAACAGGGAACATCAACTCTGCTGAATCTGTGTGTCAGAAAGTGATCTGGCACAACCGCACATCACACCAAATCATTTGAGAATAAAAAAGAAAGATGCTTCAAGGATTCCTGACAAACTGGCAATTTATAATTATAAACTGCAACTGTGTCAAGGCAAGACTTGTTTGTAAAATCCTTGCTTTGAAGTAATACATTAAAGAAATACATTGAAAAATGGATTGCATTTTTCTACATTTTCTAAATTTTTGTGTTGTAGGTAGCTCCTCACTTGCTGTATTGCTATAGATGGTCAATCATCTTATTTAAGAATTATATTAACCAAAATTTTAATATCCACAAGGAAATATGGGACTGAGAAGGTAATTTGGCTGAATTTCCCCATACAGGAATAATCCTTTAGAAATACTTTCTTCAACTATGGAGTCTAAATGCAGACAAAAGTTTACTATTTTTTTTATCCTCTTCAGGTTTTTCTTTTTGTGCTCTCATGTTTTTTTTCCCAGTTTTTTCTGATTCTTCTTTCACAACATGATTACTATGGAAACATGCTTAACATAGTGATATATTTAGAAGGTATATTAAATTGCTCTCTTTCAGGGAAATGGGTAAGGGAAGAGAGAGAGAGGGAGAAAAATTTGAAACTCAAAACCTTACATTAATGATTGGTAAAAACTTTGCTTGTAGTTGGAAAAATAAGTAAATACATTTTAAAAAAAATAAATACTTCACATTAAAAATTATATAACTCTTTATAAATCTAAACAAGGAATGATTCATCAAAGTAAATCTCCTTTATATCTCAAATGCATTAATTCATGCCATGTTTACTCATTTATGAGAAGTAAAATATTTTGACAAAATATGAGTAATGGTAGAATAGTGAACTACAGATAAAGTACAGAAGTAGAGATAGAGACACCAACAGACAGAAACAAAGAGAGACAGGGAGACTTAGAGACAGACTGAGCAGACAAAACGAGACAGAGAAATTGATAGAAAGAGTGAGTGAGAGAGGCAGATAGACAAAGAGATACAGAGAGCATTGTTATTTTCCAGATGATTTCCTGTCCATTTTCTCAGGTAATGTGGTTTCAAATTTTATTTAAAAAACTAGGTTTACATCATAAAACTTCTCTTCACCAGGAGATTGCTGGTAGAATTCCCCATGAAAGTCTCCTTTGACCTTACTGAATCATAGTCTCTGAATATTTTTTTTTAATTTTCCAGGGCCAGGGTGCTCTGAAATCAACTATTCAAAATAAGCTATATGCAAAAGACATAGATATGCCAGATATATATATATATATATATATATATATATATATATATATATATATATATACATATATATATGTATGTATATATATATATGTATATAGATATACATATACATATATATATAAATATAATATAGTTTACTTACATTTTTCTGTTGATATAAATTCATATCTAGGTGATTTCTTTCATTAATTCACCTGTCATTTATACAATGCTTCAGGGTTTTTAGAAGACATTCCTTCTCACATTCAATTATATTCTTAGAAAACATTTATTATATTGCTATTGCCATGTGTGATCTGTTTTTATAGAGGAGGAAACTGAAACTTAAACATTACAAATATTTCATCTATGGTCAAAGTACTAATTAGTTTCAAATTTCCAAAAACCCCATTTTCTTTTCACATTCAATATTGTTTCCATACTAAATTGGGACCTATTCTTTAATCTTTAATTATTTAAGAAAAATTATCATTTATATAACAGAAGTCAAACTGCTATTAAAAAATCTTTATTGAATTGAATACAGGCAGGGTTCTTAAATAGAAAGAATTCTCAACCCACTCTACTCTCTGGAGAAAAATTCTCTCCCTGGCCACATTTCCCTTTTTAATGAGGAATCAGGTGTTCTGTATGGAAGTACAGTCCTGGAAGCATTCCTTAAATGTAAAGTGTGGAATATTGGAAAGAGATATGGGATTAAATTCAAGTGACCATTGGAGTGGGTTTGGCTCTGTGATTTCAAACTGAGTAAATAACACTGAAGCATGAAGTAATGAGTAAAGTATTCTATTTCTCTTTTGATTTTGATACTTGAAAGTCTTGAGATTCAAATTTTACCCTGCCCTCCCTTTGCCCTCCCTGAGTTGTTAAGCAATCAAATATAGATTATACAGTGAGATTCATGTAAAACACATATGGCCTTGTTATTTTTGCAAGAAGACTGAGAGAAAAGGGAAAAAATGAAGCAATGAAAGTGAATAATGAGCTGCTCCAGTCTGTATTCAGTAATATTAGTTCTTTCTCTTTATGTGAATTGTATGCTTCACTATTAGTTTTGGGGATTGTCTTGGATCACTTTATTGCCAAGAATAGCTAAGTCATTCACAATTCTTCATTCAACAAAGACTCTTGTCTTTCATTATTGATGGAGCTCAAAATGACATCATTATGTTTGAGACAAATGAGAGTGTGTCCGACTGTGGCTGATCAGACCCAATATGAGCTCAGAATGCTTTACCACAAGTGAGGCACTAATAATCCATTTGAGCACCTACTCTAAATTTATGAATGCCACATTTCTTTTGAGCCACTTCAATTCTGCATTCCTTATAGAGCGCAGCACCCTCACTGACGATGGTATGTGATCCTGGGCAGTCCTGTGCCAGTGTCTCTCATGCGGTACAATCAATAAAACCTTGCCATGCTGTACAATAAATGAAACCTTCAAGGTGTCTGGGTATCATTTCTTCTGACCCCTTTGTGAATGCTTGCCCTGCATGAGTTCTTCATAAAAGAGTTTTTTGACAAGAGTTCTTCTGGCATTCTAAGAATGTGTCCAGCCCATCATAGTTTCACTTTCTGCAGTAACATGGGAATGCTAGACAGTTTAGCCTAGTATATAGTATCTTCTCTTCCCAGGTGATCTTCAGAATCTTCCTAAGACAATTGAAATGGAAGCAATTCAGTTTCCTGACATGGCGTTGGTAGACCGTCCAGGTGTCACAGGCATATAGCAATGAACTCAGCACAAAGGCTTTGTAGACCTTCACTTTTTTAGTCAATCTAACATCTCGGCTCTCCCCTAATTTATTTCCAAGCCTCCAAAATACTTAAGTAGATCGGCAATGCAAGTGTCAACCTCATTCAGCAATATTGACATTCTCCTTGCCCTGCTCATTTTACTTTGCATCACTTTGTTTTTATCTTTCCTGGTAATATTGAAATCAACCTGCCATCATTGTTCACAGCACAATAATATTCCATTAATATTATATACCACCAATTGATTAACCATTCCCCGTTTGATTGATATCTTGTTTCTTTCCAGCACAAAGAAAATATTTCTATAAATATTGTTTTTTGGTAAAAATAGGTCCTTTCCCCGTCTTTGAATGTCATTGACATATTAATTTAGCAGTCATATTGCTGGATCAAAGGGTTTGCTCAAGTTTTATGGCCTTTTGGACATAGGTGCTAAATGCTCTTCAAAAAGCAGGGATCAGTTCACAACTCCATCAGCAAAGCATTAGTGTGCGTGTTTTATCACATCACTTCCAACGTCAAACATTTTTCTTTTTTTGTCACATTAGAAAAGTTTTTTTTGATATCTCAAAATTATTCTATTTGCATTTTTCCTTATAATAGTGATTTAGAGCAGTTTTCATCTGAGAATAGTTAGTCCTGATTACTTAGTCTGACAACTGACTGTTTATATTCTTTGTCTATTTATCAATTAGGGAATGATTTGAATTTTTTAGTGAGTTTGATTCAGTTCTCTATATATTTGAGATAGGAGGTTTTTGTCAGAGATAATTTTTAGAAATGTTTCGCCAATTTACTATTTTCCTTAAAATTGTGACTAGAGTGGTTTTATAAATGTGAAAGCTTTTAAAATTTTACTATCAAAATGATGTTTTTGCAATATAAAACCATCTATGTCTTTCTTGGATCTAAATTATTTTTTTCTTTAAATCTGAGACATCAACCTTTCCATTTTCTATTAATTTGCTTAATATCTTTCTCTTTAGGTGCAAATCAAAGATTTTTTAACCTTATCTTATTAAATGATGTGAGATGTTGGTCTACATCTCATTACTGAAACATTGTTTTCTAGCATTTCTAGCATTTTTTATTAAATAATAAGTTTTTCCTACAAAAGCAGGGGTGTTTTGATTTGTCTTATGCTAGAAAAATATGGCCATTTACTTCCATGTATTTTTGAGCCTAATTTATTCCACTCATTCACCAATCTATTTTTTATCCAGTACAAAAAATGTTTTGTTACTACTTATGAAACATTTTGAAATCTGAAATGGCTAGATGTCATTCTTTCTACAATAATGCCATTCTACAATAATAGTTGAGTTTTTTCATTTCTGATGAATTTTTGTATTAGTTTTTCTAGGTCTATAAAGTAAATTGAGATTGTATGATTGGTATAGCATTGGACAAATAAAAACCTTAGGTAGAATTTTCATTTTTTTATTGTTTTGGGGGTGGCTAGGTGGCGTAGTGGATAAAGCACCGGCCCTGGAGTCAGGAGTACCTGGGTTCAAATTTGGTCTCAGACACTTAATAATTACCTAGCTGTGTGGCCTTGGGCAAGTCACTTAACCCTGTTTGCCTTGCAAAAAAAAAAGACGCTATTGTTTTGGCTTGGCCTACCCATGAGTATTAAAATTTTTTCATGTTGTTTCAATCTGACTTTATGACAAAAGATTTTTATTATACTTTTGTTCATAAAATTCTCTTGCTCTGTAGTTTCCCAAATATTTTGTATTGCCTAAAGGTTTTTTTTTAATGTAATTTCTCTTTATACTTCTTGGTGCCAGTCTTTATATGTATGGAAATGTTGTTGATCTATGTGTTTATTTTGCATCCTGCAACTTTTTTGCTAAAGCTGTTAGTAAATATGTTCAATAACTAAATGAATCTGCTAAAATTATTATTATTATTATTATTATTATTACTTGGGGGGTTGTGGGGCAAATGGGGTTGGGTGTCTTGCCCAGTGCCACACAGCTGCATGATTGTTGGGTGTCTGAGGCCAGATTTGAACACAGGTGCTCCTGACTCCAGTAACTGGTGCTCTGTCCACTGTGCCATCTGATTGCTCCTATTCTTCTCCTTCTTCTTCTCCTCCTTCTTCTCCTTCTCCTACTTCTTCTTCTTCTTCCTCTTCTTCTTCTTCTCCTTCTTCTTCTCCTTCTTCTTTTTTTTCTTCTTCTTCTTCTTCTTCTTCTTCTTCTTAGTAGTAGTAGTAGTAGTAGTAGTAGTAGTAGTAGTAGTAGTAATTTTTTTGTTTTGGCAAGGCAACGGGGTTGAGGTCACTTGCCCAGGGTCACACAGCTGGGTGATTTTTGGGTGTCTAGGGCCAGATTTGAGATCAGGTCCAACTGACTCTAGGGTCAGTACTCCGTCCACTGGGCCACCTAGATGCCATTATTATTATTATCATTATTATTATTATTATTATTATTATTATGTTTAATGTTAATTTTCCCTCTTTCTTTACTTTATTACTCATGAAAGTCTATATTATATTGGGGAAGGGGTATTTTAATAATGTATAAAAAGTATCATTTTTACAAAAATAAAATAAATATAATTTAAAAACGAATACTTTCCTCTAAAAAAAGTGAAAAAAACAATTCAGTCTTGGTGGAAAAATATTTTGATGAGATCCAGGAATTTTATTTAAAATCCTAGCACAACTTCTGTGTGAACTTACCACCAGTGATTATACTTCTTTTGCACTGCTTTGGGAATAGTTATCATGTCCCTTCTTCCTATTTGAAACTCACATTTAAACTTTCTTTTTTTTTTCTTTCCCATATTATATTTCAGGGTTCTAGAGGGGAGGAACTGTCTTTGCTTTTCTTTTGCTTTGCTTTGCTTTGCTCTATTTTTTTTTTTTTTGGCGTTTTTGTATTTTGATCCCCAGCAAATAGTGTGGGGATAAACATAAATGTTTATTGATTGATATGTCTCACTTTTTTCTTCTCTTCAGGAAGCATGCGGGAGAAAGGTAGTTCAACTCTGACCACAGAGACTTGAATCTTATTAGCTATGTGACCCCTTGGGCAAGTCACTTAACCTGCATTATCTGGTCTCCAAGGCTATCTCCAGTCATATCAATTTATATCTGGCCACTGGCCACTGATGACTGTGGAAGAGAAAGTGAGACTGGTGACAAAGCACAGCACCCCTTTACTCACAAACAATGCATGTGATTGTCATGGTATCACCCCCCCCCCCCTGGTGATAGACATTATATGTCAGAATAATGAAATGTAAATTTCATCACAGCCATATTGACCATTAAAACTTCAAAAATATCAAAACTGAAATTGGAGATTTAAAAGTTAGTAATAGAAGTGAACATTTCAAGAACTTGACTTGCAGAAACACTAGCTTCATTGTTACGTAAGTTGTAAATTATTTCAGTTTGGGCAATTCAAATATCTATTTCGTTTTTTTCTTTACTCTGAGAGGCAATAGATCTTTAACACTAGACAATCAAATGTTCTGTGATATTTTAATAGGAAATGCATTCAATGATGTTCATAAATCTCAAAATTCTATATAAATGCAAATGATATTGTTATAAAATTTTGAAAGATATTCATAAAAGAAAGAAGTGATAAAGGTAAGATCACATTATTTTTGTTATTCAATTATCAGTGCTTTTGAACACTTTCTGAAACACAATTTCTTAGTACTTTTTATATGGAATTCTCAATAAACTGCTTAACAGTAAAACATTCTGTGATTCTCCTTAAGTTAATGATTCTATACAAGGAAGGTGAATACAAAAGATACAAATCTCTGGGACCTAAAATCAGCTTTCCTGGCTCAGATAACATTTTCAGTTTTCTATCCAGGAATTTTCCTTGGTTTTTCCTTGATCAGTTATATGAGTATCCTGTTAGGAAATGGCCTTATCATTATCATAACCAAGGTTGACACAGCTCTTCAAACACCTTTGTATCTTTTTCTTGGAAATTTTTCCATTGAGGAAATCCATGACACATCTGTCACTCACCCAAGAGTGCTTATGGATTTCTTGACACAGAAGACACATATTTCTGTTGTGGCTTGTGCTGTTCTGCTATATTTCCTTCTTATTCTTGTTGTAGGTGGAAATGTTTTTTTGTTTAATTTTTTATTTCTTGCATTGATGATGATAATGATATTGATGATGATGATGAGTGTTCTTTCTGAAAGAATAACATGACAAACACACAAATTAAATTTGAGGGGGCATTTAGATGGTGCAGTGCATAGAGCACTGGTCCTGGAGTTAGGAGTATCTGAGTTCAAATCTGACCTCAGGCACTTAATAATTACCTAGCTGTGTGGCCTTGAGCAAGCCACTTAACCCCATTGCTTAGCAAAAAAATAAAATAAAATAAACAAACAAATTAGATTTAAGAGATGGAGCTATATGAAGTCATCAACCTCACTTTGTCCTCCAGAGCTATCTGGGAGTGTCCAGATATGAATCGTGGTGACTGGTTATGGTTCTGGATGTGAGACAATCTGTACTAAGTGATTTGTTCAAAATCATGTAGTTTGTAAGTGTCAAGTTTCTGAGTCTGGATTTAAACTCCCATTGTTCTGACTCCAAAGCCAGTATTCCATCAGCTGTCCATCAACTGTCCTAGGTGGCATAGAGGATAGAGCACTGACCTTGGAGTTAGGACAAGGGAAGCTCAAATACAGCCTTGGACATTTACTGTGTGACCTTAGAAAAGTTACTTAACCCCAAGTGCCTCATATTCAAGATCATCTCCAGTCATCGTGATTCATATGTGATCATTAGACCCAGATGGCTCTGAAGGATGAAGTAGGTCTGTTTTATATTGATATAAAAATGTTGCTTTGAATATTTTGATATACTATAAATGATATATAGATAGATTATAGTTATTGATGATGATGTTAATTAATAGCTAGATAGCTCGAAAGATAGGCAAATATATTACTTTATATTATATTATTTACAAATATATATTTTTATATTTATATTATAATTAAATATATTATTTTAAAGTATCTATTATGTCACAGCTAGTTAGAAAATTATTGCGTAGCTAGTTAATATGGTAAATAGAGTACTGGACCTAGATTCAGGAACCTGGGGGATATCTAAAATGATCCCATCTTATACAATGCAAGGATGCTAGTTATGAGGTATTTTATAACAACTTGGAAGTAATATAATCCATATCAAACAATTGTTCAGCATCAATTTCATTATGTGAATAAGATGTCAGATTACATAACGATTGTAATTTGATTATTCTGTTTCCTCTAGGTTTATTTTTCCTCTCCTGGTTCATCCCTGTGTGATGAGAGGGGTTGTTCTTAGACTGTGCAATAATGAATGAAGTCCTAGTGTATCCTGAAATTCCTCTTGCTCTTTCCTATAGATATAAAGGGAAAATATTGACTTTATTTCTGTGATATATTTTCATGAAACATTTTCTAATGTATTTTGCTTACTTTCTGCATTGGAGGTCTGTTGTATGTATCAGTTAAAGGTCATTATATTGAGACTGCCATCATGTTTGCTAGATTGTCTTGTTGATTGTTGGTGAGATAGTAAGATATTAGATTTATACTTAGATTGAATTTCATAAATCATCTAGTGTGGATGCGTTAGTTAATTGAGGAACTAATGATTCATAGAAGTTGTGATTTATTCAATTCACCAGGTAAGAAGTAATAATAGTATATAATTAGTGATATTGTGCAGGTAATAAGTTCAGAAAGTCAATTTGGAGTCATTTATGAATGCAAATCCAGCACTGTTTGTCAAATGTCATATTGGATTTTCTGTTAATATATAATGTAAATGTTTGATATTTAAACATCATACTTGCTCCCCGTTTGGATTATATATGAATAAAATATTTGGAATTTAAATGTCTAATACTAGACTCCTTTTAGTGACTGAATTGCCATTTCCTTTTTAAAAAAAATGAAGAGGAGATAATAGAGACTGCTTATACTAAGATACTACAACAATTGTAAACCTTATCTCAATGTCATTTTCCTTGCCAGTGGTCAATTATTTAATAATAAACAGAACTTTTTGTATTACTTAGTTTATATTGATTATTAAAACTTATCTATGGAAACATCTCTTTCTAGTACTTTCTTTAATATTTCATAACTGCTAATATCTTTTTTATATCTCAAAAATGTTTCATGGATATTGCTAATCTTAATAAAGAAAAAGAACTTTTCATCCTACCTTTTTTCTTGGAACTGTAGGCACCTTTGCCTTCAATGGAGGTTATAAATTTAAATACTGTCATGTTATTCCTTTCTGTCAATCCTTTCTTTTCAAGGAATGGGAAAACCAAAACATCTTTCAAATTCATTGAGAAAAGAATCAGAGTCTAAATCAAAGTTGATTGGCATAATTAAAATCATTATTGCAACCATAACAACTGCAAATGCAACATATTAGTCTAGTCCAGATTCCTTGCTATTATTTGATGGTTGCAAACTCATTCTATTTTCCTTTTTTTTACCTCATTCTCATTTTTAAATCTTTCTCTCATTAAAGCCCTCTTCATTTTACATATTTGTGCAGTTCTACCACCAGCCCAAAATATCTTGTTTTTAAAACTCTTCATTCAGATGTTAGCTCATATTTCTGATTTCATAAATTTTTGGGACACCAGGAGAGGAAACACTTGCCATCAAGAGATATAAGTAACTCTTCATGAAGATACAGTTTTAGAGATTTGTATGAACTTGTGATATTATGATTTTTCCCCTATCGTGAAGCAGTTTTATATATCTGAGGAAGAACTTTCATTCCTAACTCTGAATTCCATTCTATATTCATCATATTATTCTTTCTTTAATGTTAACATGGTGCTTTAATACATATCTCTCAACCAGATTCCAGGAAAAAAATTAGGAAATGATGAAATCATTCCTAAATCATATTGTCACTTCTCCTATAGATTATGGATTCAGCCACTATTTGATTTTACTACTTAAGTCTAATGCTCATGAAAAATGCTATATGCCTTTTGGATGTTTTAATAAGAGATTCTCACAATATTCATGCCCAAAAGCAAGATAAGCAAGACTTTTGCTTTGGTTGATACCTGCAGAGAGTATTATACATACTCATTCACTGAACCTTCTTCAACTCATTCTATCATTCAATTTATTATATGAAGAGAAATATCAAATAAATAGCTACAATTTAAGTGCAGATTCAAACATAGTATTATACTGTTCTCAGATCTATTGCTTTTGTCCCAACAAAGGAACATTCTACTTCATAGATCTTTATATGTATTTGAATAGTTCTTATGAAGGAGAGAAGAGTATCTTGCTTGATGGCATTTTTCACCACATATATACCTGGTGCTATTAGACTACAATAGTTCCAAGGAATTTTATATAATCACTAAGTGTTTTAATTATTTATAACAATTGGCCAAGAAATTGTACTTCACTCATATCACACAACCCATGAGGCAAGTAATTTTTTGATAATCTCCAATTCACAAAGAATTCACAAGAACCTGAAAAAAATGCTCAAGAGAAACAAAAGTGAAAAAAAAAAAGGTGGTGTTTCACATTCTGCAATTAGGGAAAAATGCATCAATGATTGAGAGGTTGTGGAAAGATAGTCATACTCGAATATTTAGTGGATCCGTGAAATGATGCAATAATGTGGAAATATGTAAATAAAGTCACTAAGGTGGCTATAACTTTTGCGTCAGAGACTTCATGATTTATTCCTATAACACAAGGAGGCCATGAAAAGGAAAATAAAGTCCTCCCATACTTAAAATATTTTTTCAGCCTAAGGATACAAAACAAAAGAAAGGACAATTGGCAAATGACTAAACAAGTTAACATCATGAATGTAATTGAATTTTGCTGTGCTTTAATTATGATGTGTGCAATGAATACTGAGAAATGAGGAATGATTTACAAGAATTGATGCCAAATGAAACAAAAGGAGGCAAAAAAAAGTAATAAAACGCTTTCCACAGTCTATATACCAAAGAGCTAATAGAAAGGGCAAAGGACTCATGTTCACAAAAGAATTTATAGTATCTTATGGCATTCAAATGTATACTAACACTATTATTCTATATAAAATGAAGAATAGGAAGATTTCAGAAAAAGGACTTCCATGAACTGATACTGATTGTATAAGCAAACCAGGAGAATATTCTTTATTTTAACAGCAACATTGTACAATGAACATCTTTGATATACTTAGCTCATATTAGCAATAAAATGCTTATTCCATAAGGCTTATGCTGAAAAATTATATTCAAGTATAGAAAAAATATTATAGAATCTATATGTATTTCAAGGCATACTGTTTTCAGTTTCCCACCCTTTTTTCTTTTTTTTCATTTTTTCCCTATATCTCATTATTATTGCATAACATGACTGAAGTGAAGATATGTTTAATAAGATTTCATATATATAACAAAAAATAAGGTGGTGGTAATATGTATATATACATATATATGTATATATATATGTATATACACACACACATATATATATATGTATATATATATATATATATATATATATACATATATGTATATATGTATGTATATATAGCTGTAAAAACCAGGAGGGCAGAAAAAAAAATAGAAAGAGGAGGGGGAAGGAGAAAGAATAAAGTAGGAATTGATGGAAGGACAGGCAGGTACGTAGAATCTGGAACAATGCTTACTGCCAAATAGTAGGAAAATGTGAACTAAAATATTTCCTGGTTGTCTGATTAATGAAATGAATAAGAAGCTCCATGAAGTCCAAAAAGAATGCTTGCATAATAAAAGGTCGGAGTTTGAATAACCAGTATTGTCTGGTAGAATTTGGGTTTAATTTAACAAATGAGTTCAGATATTGTTATATTTTTTGCTTTTGTTTTTGCAAGGCCACCTAGCTGCCTCCCATATATTTATAAATATATTTTTGAAATATATGAATAAATATCAGTAAATCAGAAATTATTTTCTAAATTTCCATTTTTTCTAAGTATTTTTAAATATAAGGAATTAATAGATAACTTACAAAAATCTGCACTCTAGGAACTCACAGTTTAACAGAAGAAATGATGAATACATAGAAAAATTGAACATAAATGGAAAACAATGTTATAGGGGAGTCATTAAGCTTCAGAAGGATGAGGAAAGGTTTCCTGCAGAAACGGGAATTTAGCAAGAGTCTATTCACTGATTGGGGAAAAATAAAAATGCCATTTGAACAATTTTCTTTTATCTCTCTAGCATGTAGCTGTGGAATAAATCACTAAATAAGATTCATCCCTGAGGCTTTGAAATAAACCACTGGAGGAATTTGAACTGAACTGTGAAAAGGTGAAACACAAAAGTAACAAGAAATACCAAAGGAGATAATTTTAAATCCCAGATATCCTCATAAATCTTTTTATGATCTTGGGGAATTTTTAGCAATTCTGAGTCTCCTTTTGTACTCTGAAGTTAGAGTTTTACATGACATTATGTCACTAGACCAGTCTAGCTCTAAATTCCATGATATTTTTTCAAAGTAGTTTTGCATTCATTAAAATTTGAATGTGTTTAATGGTAGGGATGCATTGATAAATTTGTAATAATCAGCTTTCAAAAATGAACATGTGACAAACTTTTCTTGGAGTTATTGGTATGTGGTCAGTGATTTCAGTTTGACTAATGATGATCTTCTGATCCTCTGAGGACATTGGAAATCTTCACTTTATTTCTCCAAGATAATATCCTTCTCAGTCATCAATATGGCTTGAACAGTACTGAGTAGTTGAGATGTGTTCTTTACCCTATAAATAAGCTTCAAGGCATTGTAAACATGCTTTGAATTCTTTCTATCAGAAAAAAAAAAGAAATTCATCTGCATTCTTATCAAGAATCCTGCATTTCTGTTAAGGTTTGCTTGTCATCTAATGAGACAGAAAAGTCAAGGAGGTAAGCAAGTGCAGCAGAAGAGGGAATAGTATCAGGACTAAGGGACAGCCAGAGAAAATGCCCTTCTCAAAGTGATGGAAATTTTAGTTCATGAAACAGTCATAAGACCATTGTCAAAGTAAGACAGAATATATATTCGGCTGAAAAGTCTAAAGAAGTCTAGAAAGATGGGGGAGTTCTAAATTAAGAAAGATTGACAGGGAAGCAGAGATTTGTACTTGTTCCTGGAGGCAAGAAGAAGCCATGTGTTATTTGAGTAGTGTTGTGGGCGATATGCTCTGACCTATGCTGTAGGAAAAATAACTTTAGTAGGTTGGATGGAGGGTATTTTAGACTGGAGAGAGTTGATGCAGGAAGACTACACTATTGCGCTAAACCTGGCATGACACTGTTAATGGAATTGTGAGATTACCCGAGAATTTTGGAGTACAATTTGCAAATAAGCCCAATGGACATATGTGTGTGTATGTATGCATGCATATATGTATATAAACACAGACTATATATATATATATATATATATATATATATATATATATATATATTATTTCAATGGGCTATAAAATTTTACATTTTGTCCTTTGATCCAGTAATACAACTACTAGGTCTGTATACCAAAGATATAACAAATGGAAAAGCACCCAGCATGCATTTTGGTAGTAAAGAATTGAAAACTGAAAAAGGCAGCCATCAACTGGGAAATGTGTGAGCAAATTGTGGAATACAAATATAATGGAATACTACCGTTCTATAAGAAAGGATAATCAGGTCAATTTCAGATAATAACCATGGCTAGACTCGGATGAAGTGATGCTTAGTTAAGTGAGCAAAATCAGTAGAATATGTATCCATAACATTAACACTGTATGAGGATCAACTATGATCGACTTAGTTCTTCACAGTAAAACTGTGATCAATGACTACCATAAAAAGCTTGAGATGGAAAATACCATCCACATCCAGAGAGAAAACTATTTTCACTTTTATTTTAACGGGGTTTTTTGCTTTTTTTCTTTTTCTCTGACTCTTTTTTCACAAAAATGCAAATATGGAAATATACATATATGTATGTATATATATACATATATATGTATATATACATATATATGTATATATACGTATCTATATCTATATCTATATCTATATCTATATATATATATATGTATATATATACCTGTTTCATAATTACAAGCTGGGCAAATATAAGCCAATTTGTAAAGGCATGAAGCATTGATAATAGATTGCATATAATGAATGAAATTAAGTAGAGAACTGTGATATCATTCAGGTAAAAAAAGTCTGGGGGACCAGGAGGATGGTGTTGTTCTTTTGCAGAAATATGTAGAACAGATAATCTGGAATGAAAAATAATTGTTCCTATCTCCCCAATATTGAATTAAAGATGTCTACTGGACATCCAAGTAAAGATCAACAGTCTCAAAGTCTGTAAAGATGTGAAAGAGCATTAGGTTTGAGAAAAGGGTCTTTGGTGATTAAGAATTGTTAGTAACTTTGAAGAGAGAAGTATTGGGGCAATGTGGGAGTGAAAGGGAAATGAAATAGGCATTTATGTAATTGGAGATAAGCAATGGTAATTGAATGATTATCCAGAGAAGTTCAGAATCACTGGGATGTGAAGATAATGATCAGTATAAGAATGTGCTTTACTAAGGGTTTTCCATAATTCTTCTACTGTTAAAGAAAGACAAAGGAGCATGTGAGAATTCTAAAAACATAGGCTTCATTTTCTTTGTACCAGAATTCTCCACATCTCATTTGGAATTTTATTCTGCCAAAAGGACTTAAGAGTTGCTTATGCTGGGACAGATGAAAGTGATTGATTTGAGGCAAATGAAAGTCCCAGACTGATCTCCAATAGCCTTTCCATCTGTCACTGTTGCCAGGAAGAGATGAAAGGCACAAAGGTGTGAATTCAATTCTAACCAGGAACTCTGAATTTTAGCTGACAGATGTTATATGATAGTAATATTATTATTATTGTCCTTAATTCTCAAAAAATCCATGACATCAGGAAGGTGATTCTATGACATGCAAATGAATTGAATTTGAGTGAAGGGAAGTTGTGCTAACTGCAATTTATTTTTCTCTTCCAGAGTCATCTGTTTCCATTATCCAGATAAAAATCTGGAAGACTGGAGATGTAAACAGATGTAAGTTAATCAGGGTTAAGTGAATTGCACAGGGTAATTCACTAAATGTCAGGTGTTTGAGGTCACATTTGAACTCAGGTCCTCCTGATCCCAGGGTCAGTGCTCTGTGCACTGTGCCCTCTAGCTGCTCCACCTTCATAGATTTTATTTTTTGTTTTTTAAAATTTATTTTCATCCATTTTTATATGTATATTTCCAAGTTACAAAGTTTCCCTCCACCCTCCCTTCCTATCCACCTCCCCTCAGTTGGTAAGCATTTTATGTATATATTTTGTTAAACATCTTTACAAATTTGTAGTTTTTGAGGAATGAGTATCAATAGAAAAATATATAGGAGATAATATTTATAATATATATTCATCAAATTCTATAGGGGTGGATTTTTCCGCTGTATTTTGTTTTTCTTCCTCTGGTTGGAGATAATATAATCCATAAATTGCTAAATATGGTTGTTCTAGCTCTCTGGACTGCCAAGAAGGGTTGTTTAAGGTTGTTTATCTCAGAATGTTGATGTGTAATTGTTCTCTTTGTTCTACTCTCTTCACTCAGTGTCAAATCCTGTAAGTTATTGCATATACTCTAGTGTCTGACCATTTACTGTGTCTCATCTGGGTTAATCTAACAGGTGAGATGATACTCATTGTTTTTTTAATTTTCATTTCTCCAATCAATAGTAATTTGGAATTATTTTCATATGCTTGTAAATAGTGTTAATTTCTTCATTTAAAAACTTTGTTCATATCTATTGACCATTTTTCATTTGGGAATCACTTCTGATCTTATACTTTTTGATTTCATTCTCTCTATTTTTTAGAAATGAGACTTTTATCAGAACTCCTGGTTGTTAAGATTGATTTTCCCATTTCCTGCTTTTCTTCTAATTTTGACAACATTGATTTTATTAGTGCAAACACTTTTTAATTAAATATAGTCAAAATCATTCATTTTGTATTTTATGAGGTGCTCTAATTCTTGTTTGGTCATAAATGTATCCCTTCTCCACAGATCAGATAGAGAGGATATTTTTTAGTCTATAAATTTATCTATCCTCTCAATCTTTATGTCTCTATCTTGTACCTATTTTGACCTTATTTTAGTGTAGGGTATGAAATGTGGATCTATGCCTAGTTTTTACCCCTACTATTTTCCAGTTTTCCCAATAAGTTTTGTCAAATAGTGAGTTCTTATCCCAGAGGCTGATATCTTTGCATTTGTCAAACAGTCGTTTGCTGTAGTCATTTACTGCGTTTTCTTTTGAATCTATCTTAATCCACTGTTCCGTTTACTCTCGTTTTTAACCAATACCAGGTAGTTTTCATGACTGCCACTTTATAGTATAGTTTTACATCTGGTAGAGCTAGGCTACATTCCTTTTCCTTATTTTTCATCAGTTCCCTTGCTATTCTTGCCATTTGGATACTCCAGATGAATTTTGTTACTATTTTTTCTTAGCTAGGTGAAGTATTTATTTGATAGTTTGATTGGAATGGTACCTCAAAGATTTTATAAAATCTCTCTCTATCTGTCTCTGTCTCTGTTTCTCTCTCTACATTCATAAATAGACAGATTGAGAGATACACATATATCTAAACATATATAAGTATATGTGTATACACACATAAACTTTTATACAATATCTCTAACTAGATATATTGATAAAGCTATATACATTTGTTGATAGATCCATATTTTTGATATTTCTATGTATTTATCCTTCTAAAAGGAATGCCATCACTAGGCTTAGGTATATTGTCAATGCCAGAAGTGAGAAGTCAAGTCAAATCCATGTTGTCTCTGAAGACTGAGGAAATTCTTGGCATATTCATGATGCAATTTATGAAGCACTCTACTCAACAATTGGGGAATGGTTAAACAAGTTATGGTACATGAATACTATAGAATATTATTGTTCTATCAGAAACCATAAATGGTCAGACTCTAGAGAAGCATGGAATGAGTAACAGGATCTGATACTGAGTAAACAGGGCAGAACAAAGAGAACAATATATACATTGACAACAACATTGTGAGATAATCAACCTTGAGGGAAGCAGCTCCTCTCAGCATTTCAGAGAGCTAGGACAATCATATTAGACAAGCTATGGACAATGTCATCCACATCCAGAGGAAGAAGAAAAACAAAGCTAAACCAAAAAACCCTTCAGAATCTGATGAACACTTTATAAAATTGATTTCTTATGTATCTTATCTATCTCCTGTAATTTTAATTCCCCATATTGAAAATGACTAATCTGTAAAGGTGTTTGTCAAAAATATGGATGTACAATGCTAACCTGAGGTGAGGGGCTGAGAAGGGAAAGGGAAAGGGAAAGGAAATTTTGTAAAATAAAAATATACATATGGCTGAAAAAATTAATTAATTAATTGAAATATTATGATATATTCTAAATCATTTACTCATTATTGTTTCTGTCATTTCCTTTGGAACAAAGAGTGAGGGATCTTAAAAACAACTGTATTCTACTTTGCTTGTCACTGAGTTTTATTTTGTTCTTTTAATTTCAACTATTATACTAACCACTTTAAAATCGCCATTAACAAAATGGTACACTTAGTTTTTAAAGAAATATTTTAGCTTCACTTTGAAAGAGAAGCATCACATAACAGTTCTAGAGATACTTTGGGAAAGTCCCTTCTGGGAATGACTTCAAGGTTTCGTGTTATTTTCAGATATGTGAGAGTGATCTCAAGGTGACAGAAGGGTGAAAGTATCAAGTTCCAAACAGTTTGCCTTTAGAGATGAAAGTCAAGTACAAACCTGGTTACTTCCAAAATGTTTATGAATTTGAACTAAAAATGTCCTTAAATGATTTCTTAATATGTTTTATTGTATTCTTTGCTAGTCTCTGATCAACCTGCATCTATAATTTCAGAACAATTTTTTTTTAGTATTTTGCAAGGCAAATGGATATAACTGATTTGGCACACAGCTAAGTAAGTATTATTGAGTGTCTGAGGCTAGATTTGAACTCAGGTATTCCTGACTCCAGGGTCAGTGCTCTATGCACTGGGACACTTAGCCACCCCTCAAAACAGTATTTTAAAATAATCTACCCAGGGCTTTGTAAAATAAAAACAAATTAGATATACATGTTTGGTGTATTCTTCCTTTAATTTTCAATATTTCAGCTAAACTATTTGCAAAAATAAACTGAAAACAGATCAACGTGTTTTAATTAAAGGATTGCTAGACTACTCAAGATGTATGGTAAAAGTTCATCAGTATATAATGGTATCTTAAATCAGGAAAAGATGGAAGAAATAATGGAAAAATAATTAGAAAAAAGGAGACCAAAACAAATACAAGAATATTGGGCAAATGTTTAAAGTATAACTCATTGATATTCAAATATACCTGAAATTTATTAAAATAGAAAAGGAGATAAATATGAAAGAATTATAAATTCAGAATTTTGGCAGTAACACTTTTTCTGAAAATGAAATTAGTTACAATTTTGAAAGTTTGATGAAGAATATAGAGACCTTGAATAAATGTTGGCATAATTAAATATAATATCTCAATTGCCTGAGGTTGCAGTAGTAATCCCTGATCTTGAAAATGTTATTATTACCATCTTTTATGTGCCTTTTGTAAATACCACATGGATTTTTCTCTAGATTACTGAAATGATAGTTTCAGGGTGACCTCACATTGCTTTTGGAATCCATTAAGATTAAGTAACTTTCTCAGGATCACACAGCTATTAATTGTATGAGACTGAATATGAAGTTAGGTGCTCCTTCCATTAAGACTACTGCTCTGTTCAATGTATCTCCTAGCTGCCCCAATCTTACATGCTTGCTCAAAAGGTATAGCCTTATAAATAGTGTTTGAAAAGAACAAAAGCAACTAAAATGATAACAATAATATTTGTTCTTTGGTTATGTATAAAAATACTGTATAGCAAAAAAGACATTAGGAGGAAGAATGCCTAAAGATTTTTAATTACAAGGAAATGATAACAGTTTGAAAGGCATACGAGAGAGAGGAAAAGGGGAAGGAAAACCTTGGAAAAAAACCTCAGGATAAATGATATGTATGCTAAAATATTTTATTTTTTTCATATATATGTAGAAAATAGTTTTCTCATTGTCACAATAAAGTCCTTGTTCCTCAGACTATATATCAGGGGATTGACCATTGGTGTCACAATCATGTAGAAAAGAGAGATGATCTTATCTGTTCCAAGAGATGAACTGGACAAAGATTGAAAATAAGCAATGAAGCCAGAACCATAAAATAAACATACGACTGTAAGATGGGATGAGCAAGTAGAGAAGGCCTTAGATCTCCCAGTGATAGATGGGAGCTTCAGAATAGTTTGGAGAATTCTGGTGTAAGAAAAAAGTATCAACAGAAAAGGAATCAAAGCAAATAGGAAACAATCAACAAAAATAAAGAATTCAGTCCTAAAGGTATCCCCACAGGCCAACTTCATCAATGGGGGCATGTCACAAAAAAAGTGATCAAGTTTGTTTGAACCACAGAAAGGCACAGAGAAAACCTGGTATGTCTGAACTATAATGACTGGAATTCCAGTGACCCAGGATCCAATCACCATCTGGACACACATCTTGTGGTTCATGATTAGAGGATAGTAGAGGGGCTTACAGATTGCTATATAGCGATCATAGGCCATCACTGCCAGGAGGAAACTCTCTGTGACTACCAGTATAAGAAAGAAACACAATTGTACAGCACATGATAGTAAAGAGATATGTCTTTTCTGGTTCCAAAGATTCTTGAGCATTCGTGGGAGAGTGACTGATGTGTAACAAATTTCCACAAAAGAGAAATTTCCAAGGAAATAATACATGGGTGTTTGGAGAGCTCGTTCCACATTGGTGATTACAATGATGAGACCATTACCTAGAAGTATACATATATAGATAACTAAAATAATAACAAAGAGAACTCTTTGGAAGTTGTGAAGTTCAGAAAATCCCAAGAGAATAAATTCTTTTATGAAAGTAATATTTTTGTCTGTCAATTTTCCTGTATATTCCATCATTAAAATTAGTAATTTGCAACAAAGCGTTCACTTTTTTCTCTTAGACCTGGTTTCTGACTCTGAAATGAAAAGTGGACAGATTAGATTAGGTAACGATTCAGATGATTTTGAAATTTTTCTTTACTTTTAAATAGTCAAGCAGGTTAAATATTTCATGTTATGAAATCATACTGAGATATTGTATACTTTTTGTCCCTTTTTTGTCCTACCTTCCCTTCCAATTCTACTTCTCAATGTTTTATATCTACTTTGTTTATCTATATTTGAAATATTTCTTTCAAATTCCTCATTTTTAATACTGATAATCTATTATTTAAAGAGTCGTTATATCCTGAATATGTTCTATTTGGTGTTTATTATTTCTTCTATGTGAGATCATGTTTTCATATTTTGAGTTATAAGATTATTTCTATGTCTGAAATATCTGACTCTATCAGTGTGTTTATTTTTTCTTGCTTTGTGCTCAATTAGAATATTGGAAGCTAGAATTGGTATAGAAATCATAATTTTAACACTTCAAAACATTTCTATGCAAAATGTTTTAGAATCTAGAAATGAATATTAGAACATTATATCACTTTCTATTCAATTCATTCAGTAGTTTATTCATTTAAATACTCATGAATGTTTAGCCAAATACTTTTGGTTTTGATCTGATTATCTCTGTGCATTGTAAATACATTTTTGAAGATTAAAATATTTTCTGGCACATTTTAAATTTCAGGTAAACCAGAGAACTCACTTTCTACCAATGTCAAGTTATTGGAATTTGTCATTGGATGGCCTTGTGCCTGTTTAAGCCCGGGTCGTGACCATCTGCTTGAAGCACTAGAATGTGATAGAATGAGTCTAGATGCAGATTAGATAGTTTTTTTGAAAATGTCAATGTCTATAGCAGAAATATCTGTGATATAAAAGAAAATAGTCATTCACAGAATAGTAATAAGGAGAAGCAGGTACAAAGCAAAGCACATCAACTCTGTTGAATCTATGTTAGAGAATCTTCTAGCACTACCCCACATTTCGCAAAGTAATTTGAAGAGAAAAAGAAAAAAATATGCCTCAGTGATCTCTAAAAAGCTGAGAGTGTTTAATTGTAAATTGAAATTGTCTCAAGGCAAAACACAGGCAATATTTTAAAAATTGATTAAATTTTTCTTTGGATAGCAAGCATTTTCGTTGTAGGATGTTGCTCACTTGGTTTATAGCTATAGATGGTTAATCATCTTATTTGAGAAATGGGTTGACCCAAAATTTTAATATCTAAAGGTAAAGATGAGATTGAGCAGGCAATCTACCTGAATTTTCCCATACATGAAAAGCCCTTTAGAAATACTTTCTTCAACTATAGAACCTCAATATAGACCAAAGCTTACTATTTTCTTTTTTTTAATTTTCTTTTTGTTCTGATTCTTCCTTTGCAACATGATTAATATGGAAATGTGCTTAAGTTAGTTATACCTGTATTAGCTACATTAGCTTGCTCTCAAAAGTATGGGGAAGGAAAGTGAGAGAGGGAGAAAAATGTGAAACTCATAATCTAACAAAAGTGTAGTTAGAAAAATAACTTAATACATTTTTAAAAAAAGAAAAACTTCCTTCACATTAAAAATAGTCTATTTCTTTATAAATGTAAGCAAATAGTGATTAACCAAAGTAAATCTCTTTATTTATATTTCAAATGCGTTATTCATACACTGTTTAATCATTATGATCATTAAAATATTTTGAGAATTAGAATAATGGCAGTATACTCAGTTATAGGCAGAAAGAGACAGAGGTAGAGATAGAAACACAGAGACAGAGAGAATCAGAGAGAAGCAGGGAGATATAGATAAAGACTGAGAGATAGAGAGACAAAATGGAGAAACTGAGAGACCCAGATAAAGAGGGAGAGGGACTGAAAGAAGCAGACAGATAGATAGTCATACACAAAGAGTTTTGTTCTTTTCCAAATGATTTCCTCACTGTGTTTTTATTTTAGCTAGAACATTTTCGAATTGCATGAAAAAGTTAATTCACTTCATCTTCTCTGGAGTAGGAGATTGGTGCTAGAATTTCATATGAAAGTCTACATTGTCTTTAATAAAACATGATCTGAATTTTCTCATGTCAAAATAAACTCTATTCAAATATTCAGGTTAGATATGTAGAATATAGTTTACTTACATTTTTCTGTTGAGATAAAATCATATTCAGGTGACTTCTTTCATTAATTACACTGCCATTTATATAGTGCTTTGGAGTTTTTAAAACATTCTTTCTCGCATTCAATTGTATTCTTATAAATCTTTTATAATGGCTACAGCCATAACTTACCTGATTTTATAGTGGAGGAAACTGAAATTTAAATATTACCAATTATATGTGCAAGAAACAAATGCTAATAAATTTTTGATTTGAAGAACCCAATTCTTAATTCGTACTCAGTAATGTTCCCACAGTATCAGAGGTTCAATCCTTGAATCTTTAATAATTTTGAAAAAAATTTGTCGTTTATATCACAGAACCCAAAGTGCTTTAAAATATGTTGATTGTCTTGCATGCAGGCTTGGTACTTAAATAGACTGGATTCTCAAACAACTCTAATCTCTGGAGATGATTTCTCTCCCTGATCATACTTCCCTTTATAATGAGGAGACACATGTTCTGTATGTAAGACCAACACTTTAAACATTCATTAAAAATAAGTGTAAAAAATTAGAAAGAACTTTGGACTAAAATTCAGGAAACCAGTGATGAAAAAGAAATGCAAAGGAAGGTGTTCCAGCTCTCCCAAATCTAAATCTAATCAATATCACATCCCATAACCCATTCCATGCTTCTCAACAGTCTGACTGTTTACAATTTCGAACTGAATATTATTTTAACCATGCCCCAATTAATGAACATCCCCTCAATTTCTATTTTTTTTTTGCATCTACCAAAAGAGTAACTATGAATCTTTTTCGCAACATGTAGGACTTTTCGCAATTTTTTATGATTTCTCCTGAATATAGCTCTAGTATTGGAATTCTTGAGTCAAAGCATATAATCAGTTTTATTGCTCTTTGTGCATGGTTCCATTTTGCTTTGCAGAATGGTTTAATCAGTTCACAACTCCACCAGTAATGCATGAATGTCCTGATTCTCTGACATCATTGATCATTTTCCCTTCTTTGTCATACAGGCCAATGATGTTCTACCTCAGAGATGTTTTAATTTTCATATTTCTAATCAATGATTTGGAGCATTTTTTCCATATAATTATATACAGCTTTATTTTATTCATTTGAAAAATGTCTCTGAACACTTAGCAGTTGTGGAATGATTTTCAACCTTATAAATTTTTGCAGTTCTCTCTATATATTTTAGACATGAGACCTTTATCAGAACTCCTAGTTGTGAAGATTGTTTCCAAGCTTTCTACTTTCCTTCTAATTTTGAAAGCATTGATTGTTGTTACTCCAAAACCTTTTTAATTTAACATATTCAAAATCATCTATCTTGCAATTTATAGTGTATTCCATTTCTCATTTGTTCATTAATTTGTCCCCCCATCCTGGCCTATTAATTTATCAATGGTGTCATTCATTTAATCTAGATATTGTACCTGGTTTTGGCCATATTATTTTCCAGTTTTCACAACAATTTTTGTCAAAGAGTGTGATCTTATCCCAGAAGTTGTGTCTTTGAGTTTGTTGAATAGCAGATTGCTGAAGTCATCTACTGCGCTTTCTTTTGAACCTATTCTAAACCTTTGTTCCATTACTCTGTTTCTTAACCATTACCAGGCAGTTTTCATTAGTGCCACTTTATAGTATAGTTTTAGATCCTGTAAAGCTAGGCAATCTTTCCTTAAACTTTTTTTTTCATGACTTCCCTTGATATTCTTGACATTTTCTTCCTCCAGAAGAATTTTGTTAATTTTTTTCTAGTTCCCTTAAACAATTATTTGGTAGTTTGATTGATATGGCATTGAATGAATAATTTCATTTGAGCAGAATTGTCATTTTTATTACATTAGCTTGAACTAATCGTGAGCAATTGACATTTTACCAATTGTTTAGATCTGACTTTGGGTGAGAAGTGCTTTATAATTGTGTTCATACATTTTTGGGATTGTCTTGGTAGGTATTTAATGTCTAGTTACTTTAAATAGAATTTCTTTATCTAACTCTTGCTCCTGGAATTTGTTGTTCATATATGGAAATCCTGATGATTTATTTATATATTTTATATATGGGTTTATTTTATATCCTGGTACTTTGCTGAATTTGTTAATTGTTTCAAAGAGATTTTAGATGAATCTTCTTGGGTTCTCTAAGTATATCATCATATCATCTTCAAAGAGTGATAGGTGAGATAAAAATTTGTAGTAGAAGGAAGAGAAATTCAGTTTTGTTTCATTGCTTTTATCTCTGACATTGAAAAAAATGAACTTCAAATGGAAATGAACACAACTTATATTAATAGGGAAAAGGAGAGGGAAAAAAAAGGATTTTTGAGCACTGACTATGAGAAAAGCACTGTACTATCTTATTTAGGAATAATTTCACTTGATCTAAAGTACTTAAGTTCTTCCTGTGTGATCTTTGTAAAGTCAACTAATTCTCAGTTCATCTTACTTAAATATGAGAAGTGTGGAACAAATGGATTTTAGGGTACGTAACTCTTGAGCTAGAAAAAAATGTGGTAGTGAAGAAGAAGAAGAAGAAGAAGAAGAAGAAGGAGGAGGAGGAGGAGGAGGAGGAGGAGGAGGAGGAGGAGGAGGAGGAGGAGGAGAAGAAGAAGAAGAAGAAGAACAAGAAGAAGGAGGAGGAGGAGGAAGATTTCAAAGAGGATGAGGAACATAAGAATGAGACTTTTATATTTCCTTTCTCGTTCTTGATCTAGAATAATGTGTTGAAAAAGAAGAACAACAGCACTAAAAAGAAGAAGGCAGAGATAGAGGAGAAGGAGGAGCACAAGGATAAGGACAAGATGAGTTGGAGAATAAAATGATGATGAGAAACAGAATAATGACAAAATTCTTCATCAGGATGTAGCTTTGCTATAGTGACTTAATATCTTTTATAAGGCAGATGGGTGGAACAGTAGATAGATAGAGCACTGGCCTTAGAAACAGAAGGAAAGAAGTTTGAATTCATCCTCAGAAACAACATTAACTAACTGTGTGACATTGGGAAAGAAAAATTTTTTAAGAAACCTTTTATTTTGAGTTTTACGTTTCCCCTCCATTCTTGCTTCCCCCCCGCACAGAAGGCTTTCTGTTAGTCTTTAAATTGGTTCCATTTATGCATTGATCTCATGATTACAGAGAAATCATATCCCAAAGGAAGAAAAATAAAACATGAGATAGTAAAATTACGTAATAATATGGTTTTTATTCTAATTTGATCATAATAGTCTGTGGTCTTTGTTCAAAGTTCATACTTCTTTCTCTGGATACAGATATTATTCTCCATTGCAGATAGCCCAATATTGCCCTTGGTTGTTGTAATAAAGGGATTAGCAAGTCCATCAAGGTTGATCATCACCCCCATGTTGCTGTTAGGGTATACAATGTTTTTCTGGCTCTGTTCATCTCACTCAGCATTAGTTCATGCAAATCTGTCCAGGCTTCCCTGAATTTCCATCCCTCTTGTTTCTAATACAACCATAGTGTTCCATGACATAAATAAATAAATATACATACATACATACATATATATATATATATATATATATATATATATATATATATATATATGTATATACCACAGACATTCTGCAATTGAAGGACATTCAATTAATTTCCAATTTTTTGCCATCACAAACAGGGCTCTATAAATATTTTTGTAAAAATGATGTATTTTCCCTTTTTCATAATCTCTTCAGGATATAGACCCAGTAGTGGTATTGCTGGGTCAAAGGGTATACACATTTTTGTTGCCTTTTGGACATAATTCCACATTGGTCTCCAGAAAGGTTGGATAAGTTCATGGTGCCACCAACAATATATTAGTGTCCCAGATTTCCCACATCCCTTCCAACATTGACCACTGTGCTTTCTGGTCATATTGGCCCGTCTGAGAAGTGTGAAGTGGTATCTCAGACATGCTTTAATTTGCATTTCTCTAATAAGAAATGATTTGGAGCAACTTTTCATATGACTGGATTTCTTTGTTTTCCTCATCTGTAAATTGCCTTTGCATATCCTTTGACCACTTGTCAATTGGAGAATGGCATTTTTTTTGAAAATATGACTCAAGATGTGGCTAGGTGGTGCAGTGGATAAAGCACTGGCCCTGGAGTCAGGAGTACCTAGGTTCAAATCTATTCTCAGGTGTTTAATAATTACCTAGCTGTGTTGCCTTGGGCAAGCCACTTAAACCCATTTCCCTTGCAAAAACCTAATAAAAAAATATTATGACTCAGCTCTCTGTATATTTTAGAAATGAGTCTTTTGTCAGAAATACTAGTTGCCAAAATTGTTTCCCAATCTATTACATTTCTTTTCATCTTGGTTACAGTGATTTTGTCTGTGCAAAAGCTTTGAAATTTAATGTAGTCAAAATTATCTGGTTTTGAAAGATGTTCTCTATTTCTTCCTTGGTCATAGACTGATTCCCTTTCCATAGATCTGACATGTCAACTAGTCCTTGATCTTCTAGTTTGCTTATAATGCTGTTATGTCTAAATCCTGTATCCATTAGGATCTTATCTTGGTATAGGGTGTGAGGTGTTGGTCTGATCTAAGTTTCTTCTATACTAACTTCTAATTTTCACAACAGTTTTTATCCCAATGGCTGGACTCTTTGGGTTTATCAAAGAGCAATTTATTATAATGATTTCCTGCTATAGCACCCAGTCTATTCCACTAAGCAACAACTCTATTCTTAGCCCATACCTGATAGCTTTAATGACTAATGCCTTTTTATATAATTTTAGATATGGTAAGGCTAAGCTGCCTTCTTTTTCACTTTTTTAAAATTGAATTCCTGGAAATTCTTGAGTTTTTATTTCTCCATATCAATTTGCTTCCAACTTTTTCTAACTCAGTAATTTTTTTTTTGTAATATTGATTGATAGTGCACTAAACAGGTAGTTTAATTTTGGTAGAATTTTCACTATTATATTAGCTTGACCTATCCATGAACAGTTGATGTTTGCCCAAGTATTTAAATGTGATTTTCTTTGTGTGAGAAGAGTTTTGTAACTGTTTCCAAAAAGTTTTTGAGTCTGCATTGGTAGGTAGGCTCCCAGGTATTAAATTTTTTTCTGAGATTACTTTGAATGGATTTCTCTTTCAAGCTCTTCCTGCTATATTTTGCTAGTCATATATAGGAATGTTGAGTATTTATGAGGGTTTATTTTATATCCTGACACTTTGCTAAAGTTGATAATTATTTCTAAGAGTTTTTTGGATGATTTCTTGGGATTCTCTAGGTATACCAACATGTCATCTGCAAAGAATGAGAGTTTTGTTTTTTTCCTTTCCAATTCTAATTCCTTTAACTTCTTTTTCTTTTCTAATAGCTGAAGCTAACATTTCTAATACGATATTGAATAGTAGATGTGGTAATGGGCATCCTTGTCTCACCCCTGATCTTGTTGGGAGTGCCTCTAGCCTCTTCCCATTGAATATAATTCTCGTTGATAGTTTCAGATAGATATTACTTATTATTCTAAGGAACAGTGCATTTATTCCTACACTCCCTAGTGTTTTTAGTAGGAATGGGTGCTGTATTTTGTCAAAAGCTTTTTTCGGCAACTTTTGATATGTTCATATAATTTCTGATAGGTTTGTTGTTGATATAATTGATTATACTAAGTTTTCCTAAAAATTATCCAACCCTGCATTCCTGGAATGAATCCTACTTGGTCAAAACGTATTATCTAAGTGATAACTTGTTGTAATCATTTTGCTAAGATTTTATTTAAGATAATTGCATCTATATTCATCAAGGAGTTAGTTCTATAATTTTCTTTCTCTTTGATCACTCTTCTTGGTTTAGGTGTCAATACCATACTGGTATCATAGAAAGAGTTAGGCAGAGTTATGTCTTCATCTATTTTTCCAAAGAGTTTATATATTGTAGGATTCTGGTTTTCAATCTACTCTGCTATTCACTTACATTTAAAGGAGAGTTTATACCATTTTCATTTTTTGTTATGATTACTAATTCTTTATTTTCCTCCATGCTGTTTTCCTTCTGTTTGTATTTTCCCCTCTTTTCCCTTTATTCATATTCCCCACTGTTTTGTTTCTAAATAGCACCACCTTCAGTGCATTTGCTCTCTTATATCAAACCCACCCCTTTTTTTTTCCCTATCCCTTTTCCCCTTCTTCCCTTTCTTCTGTTAGTTCCCCTTTTTATCCCCCTCCTGGTCCTCCTTCTGTTTTTCTCCTTTTTAATGCTTGAAAGATAAGATAAGATTGTTAACTTGATTAGTTGTGTCTAAGGTAACTTTAAGCCAACTCTGATGAGATGAAGATTCAGGTGTTTCTCACTTCCTCCCTTCTTTCCCTCACTTACAATAGGTCTTTTGGACCTCTTAATGCAATGAAATTTATCCCATTTATTCTCCCTCCAACCTCACTTTACCTTATTACCCCCCCCCCCTTTTAAGGAGGTATTGTTTTTAATCATTCAGTCTGATTTACAGAAAAGTTATGAGTGTCCATCACTTCTAGTTATGTATATTCTCTCTAATAGAGTTACAATTCTCAAGAGTTATGAGACTCTTTCTCCCAAGTGGATATATATCCAGTTTCATCTTATTGTATCGCAATTTGTTTTGTTTTTTTAACCTTTTCATGTGTCTCTTGAGCCTCCTGTTTGAAGTCCAAATTTTCTATTTAGCTCTGGTCTTTCCATCAGGAAATCTTGGAAGTCACCCAGTTCATTAAATGTCCATCTTTTTCATGGAAGAGAAGATTCAATTTTGCCAGGTAGTGGATTCTTGGCTTCATTCAATCCTCCCTTGCTCTTTAGAATATCTCATTCCAGGCCCTTTAATTCCTTAAGGTTGATGTGGCCATGTCCTGCATAATCCTTACTGTGTCTCCTTGATGTTTACATTTATTCTTTCTGTCTGCTTATAGGATTTTTTCTTTCATCTGATAGTCTTGTAATTTGGCTACAACATTCCTTGGTCATTTCATTTTAGGATATCTTTCTGGAGGGGATTAATTTATTCTTTCAGGAGTTATTTTGCTCCCTGGTTTCATGATATAAGGTCAATTTTCCATCACTAAATCAAGTAATATTAAGTCCAGACTTCTTTTACTCTTCAGTGTTTTCAGGAAGGCCAATAAGTCTCACATTCTACTTTCTTGATCTATTCTCGAGGTCAGTAGTTTTGCTGATGACATATTTTACATTTTTTCTATTTTTTTTCTCTTTTGGTTTTGTTCAACACAATCTTGTTGTCTCATGAGGTCATTAATTTCTGCTGATTACATTTTTTTTAGAAAAGATGTTCCTCAGTTATCTTTTGCAACTCCTTTTCCAGTTGAAACATTCTTTTTTTGAAGAACTTTTCTTTTTGCCCAAAAGTAATTTTGAGAGAATCATTTCCTTTTTGCATTTGCCCAACTGATGATCTGAGTTATTCTCATTTTGTATTTGTCCAATTGTATTTTCCAAGGATTTGTTTTCTTGTTGCATGATGTTAATTTTATCTTACAATGTGTTAATTTTCTCTTGAGTTTCTTTTCCCAATTTTCCAATTGATTTTTATACTCCTTCCTGATTTCTTCAAGGAATCCTTTCTGGACTAAAGACCAATTCATATTGTCCTCACTAGTGCTAGATCTTTCTGGGTTGGCATCTGTCTCTTCTAAGTATTTCTCCATGGGATCCCTTTTTCTCTGGCCTTTTTTCATCTTGCATTGGGGGAGGGAGCTGGCTCTCAGAATGTTGCTTTTGAAGATCCTAGAGGTTTCCTTTACTTGGTTTAGTAATTCCAAGGGTCTGCCAGTATGGGTCACTGGTTGCTTTCTCTGGAGTTAGGTCCTCAGCAGCAGGTTCTGAGTTGACCTTGAACGCTGGGCTGGGCACTGAGAAAGGGAGTTAATCTTTTTCTTTTGAGCCAACTCTGTTGCCCTGAGGGTGGTGGGGGCTTGTTTACAGTTTGTTCTGGGCAAAGTAGGGATTTCAGAACCCTTCCCAGCTGGTTGTTCTCCAGGTCTCTTCTGGGACTGTGCTGGAACTCACCCCCCAGTAACTCCTCCCCCTCCCCATCCCTCCACCCCCACCCCTGCCAAAGACTTCACAGCTAAAGTTGGATCTCACAACTGCCACTCACTGAAGTTTCTTATGGCTGAGTTGGCCCTCTGGCTTCCCCCAACTGCTGTCCCCATACTGATCCTCTGCTCTCATCTCCCAGTTCACCCATGATCCTCTGAGACAGATTTTCTTGGTTGGTGTTCTCCTAGCTTATCTTTCTGAGTTTTATTGATTGAATTTCTATTAAGAGGTTTCTGGAGGGGAAAGAGAGAGCGCCTATCACAGTGCCTGTCTTCTCTCTGCCATATTGACTGGAAGTCTCAGGAAAGTCACTTTAGCCTGTTTGTCTCCTATCCAAGGTCATCTCCAATTGTCCTGATTCATAACTGGGCCCTGGACTCAGATGGCTGGAGGAGATATTGAGGCTGCTGCTTTAACACAGCAGCCCTTCACTCAAATCTAATTTATGTATTTGCCATGGCATCACCTCCCTTATGTTGTGGTCTTCTTTGAGAATGAAGGACAGATATTATTAATGTCTTTTATTGGCGGGAATCCTCAGATGAGTGGCGAACAGGAATCTTTTGGACAACAGTTTCTTCAATTTGTGAAAAGCACTCATTTCACTTATTCAAATATTCTTGTAGATGAATTTTGAAAATTTGGAAAATAGAATTCAAAATTTTTTGACTGAACAAATGAAAATGGAAACCAAAAAATGTTTGGATGACAATTTTAAAGGCTTTGTCTGATAGACATTTATAAAGATTTGATTTATCATTTTATCAATGAAGTAAGTGATTACATATTTATCAAATTAACTAATTTTATAAAGTTGGGAGAAAACAGTATCACTAATTCACTGTATATCAGTCACAATTTTAAAAAAGTCAACATTATTTTATTCATGTTTAGAAATAAGGAATCATTCTTGGTTTTTCATAATCAAGACATTGCTAACTTTTCTTTATTAAATTCCATTTATATAACTATCATCATGACCCAGCTTTCTTAAAAAAATACAGAGACCACCTCAAATTTCAGTAGATGGTCATTGAATGTCATGCAGATTTTAGATAAAAAATTATTTAAATGGCAATATTTTATATTGTATGTAGGTCTATTATTTTCCATTTGTTTTTCATAAATTATCTCAGGTAATAGGTGATTTGAAAATATATTGTTGAAATTGTGACATTTTTTATTATTTGCCTTTATATATAAGAAAGCAAAGATTGAAATCACTTGATCCCTGTCATAAAGATAAAGTCAGGTATATAATTCAGGTCCTATTTAATCCTACCTTCCAACAGCCAATGTTGTTTTCCTTCTTTTTATGGATTAAATTTCATAACATTTTGAAGAGGTCACTATTTCCTTTCTAAACTCCCATTATTCTTCTCTATAATTCATTAAGCATATTAAACATAGTAATAACTCCTAATTATATATTCTTTTCAAGTCCTCCTTTAGCAGTGTCTTAGATAAGCTTACACTTCCAGAGCAAATCATCATCATTGTCATCACCATCATTATTATTATCTTTTCATTCAGTAATTAATCCTTGACTATTTACTTAGGAAAAATATTATGAATTATTTTTTGCATTAGAAACCTAAAGGAGATTAATGTACTATTATTCCTAGACATTCTCAAAAAATAATGCATTAACACAGATAAATTAATCTCAATATTTGGAGATTCAAATAATAATTGGTAGATTGATTCGTTGGTTGGTTGGTTGGTTGGTTCTCATCCTTTATTATTGAAGAAAACAAATTACAATGTTTCTGACTTTGGCTTCCCAATCCTAATTCTTTCAATTCATTTTTCTTCTCTTATTGCTGAAGCTAATTTTTCTAATACAATATTGAATACTAATGGTGATAATGGGCAGCCTCCTCACCCCATTGTTATTAAGAATGCCTCTAGCTTATCCCCTTGGCATTAAAGTCTTGTTGATGGTTTCAGATAGATCCTGCTTATCATTCTAAGGAAACGTCCATTCATTCTTACACTCTCTAGTGTTTTTAGGAGGAATGGATGATGTATTTTGTCAAAGATTTTTTTCAGCATTTATTGAGATAATCATACGATTTCTATTAGGTTCATTATTGATATAGTCAATTATATAGCCAATATATATATATATATATATATATATATATATATAACTATATATTATATATAGTTATATATTTCATTATTGATATAGTCAATTATATTGACAGTTTTCCTAATATTGAAATATTGAATATTAAAATAATCCTGCATTCCTGGAAGCTAGTGATAACTTGTTGTAATCACTTTGCTAAGATTTCATTTGAGATTTTTCTATCCATGTTCTTTAGAGAAATTGATCTATAATCTTCTTTTTCTGTTTTGACTCTTCCTGGTTTAGATATCACCATGATATTGGTGACATAGAAGAAATTAGGCAGAGTGTCATCTTCACCTATGTTTCCAAAGAATTTATATAGAATTAGAACTACTTGTTCCTTAAATGTTTGATAGAATTCACTTGTGAATCCATCTAGCCCTGGAGATACTTTCTTAGGGATTTCATTAATGTTGAGCTGTTCTGAAGAGTATAGTGTATGATGGTACTTTCCAACTCAAAGATGACTGGTACTTGAAGACTATATAAAGGACTGTTGTTCCAATAAATTGAATATAATCACTCAGTACTATTTATAAGAAAAACTGGTCAAGACATAGCACTCAACCCACGTTAAAGTGTTTTTTTCACAATACTCTTGTGAGGCAAGCAACTAATCACTTCATAATGTCTAAATTGCAAAGTATTTACAAGAACTTGAAAAATGCTCAGAAAACATTATTATTAAGAAAAATACAAAAAAACCCTGAGGTTTCACTTAACTTTGTGCAATTAGAGGAAAAATGCAACCATGTTGGAGGGACTGTGAAAGATAGTCATACATGTATATTGTTAGTGGATCTGTAAATTGATATAACTATTTTAAATTATGCAAATTAAATTATTAAGATGTCCATAAGTTTTGAATCAGAGTCTGCACTACTGTACTTAAAATATAAGGAAGCCATGGAAAAGCAGAGACAGCCCTCCTATTCTTGAAAAAATACTTTTACAACACTTTTTTGAAAGCTAAGTATTGAAAACAAAATAGAGAATCATCAATTGAGAAAAGATCAAACAAATCACCTTCAAAAATGTAATGGAATAGCATATGCTTTAATCAATGAGTGTGTTGAAAGGTGGAAAGATTTACAAGAGCTAATGCTGAATGAAATTAATGGAGAGAAGAAAACAATGAAAAAAACATCTCTCCGCAGTCTATATCCCAAAGAAATCATAAAAAGGGCAAAACGAGGGCATGTGTACAAAGGTATTTATATAAAGTTATGGTATATGACTATCATAATATATAATGCTATACAAAATGGTGAACAGGGATATTTCACAACTGCACCAACAATGTCATTACAGGAGTATTGCAATAGCAGAGTCTTCTAGAATCAATTCTCTCACTGGTCTAATCTACCATTCATTGAGCCATTAAAGTGATTTTTCCTCATATTTTGGATTCTTGCTATCAGCCTAAAACTGAATTTTATCTGTCTCCTTACTGAGTCAAGAATCCTGCATCATTTGCAGCTTTTCTTAAAATCTAATGAGACAGATAACATGCAAACAAAATTATACAAAGTAGGATAGATTGACAATAAATTGGAAATACATTAGAGAGGGAAGAAATTAGAATTAAGAGAGATTGGGGAGGCTTCCAAAGAAAATGGGAAATTAAAAAAAAAGGTCAGGGAGGTAAGAAAATGCAGTAGAGGAAGGAAAGAATCTCAGGTAGGGGACAGGCAGAGAAAAAGGCCATTCTCAAAGGGATGGATATTTTGTTCATGAAACAGTCAGGAGGTCAGTATCAAAGGAACAAAGAATACATATTAGGACAAAATGAATGAATAGTCTGAGGATGATCCTAGATTATGAAAAACTTACAGTCAAATAGCATTTTGTATTTGCTCCTGGAGGCAAGAGGAAGCCCTTAAGTTTATTGAGTAGGGGTGTGAGTGACATGTTCTGACCTATTTTATAGGAAAAAATCACTTTAATGACTCAATGAACGGTAGATTAGACTAGTGAGAGAAATGATTGAAAAAGACTCTGCTATTGCAAAACTCCTGTAATAACATTGTTGGTGCAGTTGGGAAATGATCCACTCATTCTGGAGAGCAATTTGGAACTATGCTTAAAGGACATATATATATATATATATATATATATATATATATACACATATATTTGTGCATACCCTTTGATCCAGCAATATAACTGCTTCATCTGTACCCCAAAGATATGAGAAAAAGAATGAAAAGAACTGCATATGCATTGTGATAGTAAAGAACTGAAAATTGCAAAGACATTCACTAATCAGACAATGATTGAAAAGTTGTGGCATATAAAAGTAATGTAATGCTATTTTCATTAAATATTTCCTTTTTTCCATTTTCATGATATGAAAGTTTTTTAAACATTCATCTGCAGTCATATGAATATTGATAAGTTATACAATTTCCTTCCACCCTCCCTTCCCATTCCCCTACCCTTCAAAAGCATGCAGTTTAGTGAACATTGTACATATGCATTTGTGTTTAACCTTTTTACAGAGTAGTTATTTTTGGAATGAGAAATTAGTTTTAAGGGAGAAGAAAAAGTGTGAGACAGGAAATAAGAACATAATAAGAACACAATAAGAACATAAGAACAAAAACTGAATATAGTGGTCATTCATGTTCTCTAGGCTTTCGTTTTGTTTTGTTTTTCTTCCTCTAGATGTTTTGTTGCATTTTTCTTCCTCTAGATAGCATTGTCCATAGAATGTAATCCTAGTTCTCTGAATTTCTGAGAGGATTTGCATTCATCAAAATCAACTTATGATTTTTTTTATTAATGTATACAATGTTCTCTTGATTCTGCTCCCTTCACTCAACATCAGTTCTATAATTCGTTCCAAGCTTCTCGAGTCTGTCTGTTAATAGTTTCTTTTAGAAAAATAGAACTCAATATCATTCATAGCCATTACCTAACTGATGGGCATCCCCTCAATTTCCAATTCTTTGCCATTACAAAAAGAACTCCCGAGAAAGATGAGAAACCTCAAGAATAGTGAGAGAGAAAAAATGTACTTCAGTCTGTGTTCAGATTCTAATGGCTCTGCCTCTGGGATGAATTGCCTTATTTATCATAAGTACACTAAAGAAGTAGCTTCAATATTTTCCCCACACTTTCTATTACTAGCTGTATTTTCCTCCATTCTATTCCTTCCCACTCTCATCTTTTCTATTTTCTCTCTCCTTTCACCCTGTCCCTGTTCAAAAATGCGTTGTATCTGAGTACCCTCTACTACAATTTTCCCTCTTCTATCACCCATTCCCCTCTTCACTCCCCCCATACCCCCTTATTCCATTCCGTTTCTCTCATTTTTCTCTAGGGTAAGATAAATTTCTATACCCTATTGTGTTTATGTTATTTCCCCTCTGAGCCATTTCTGATGAGAATGAAGGCTCAATTATTCCCCTCGCCTTCCCCTGTTCCATTCCATTGACAAAGCTTTTTCTTGAGTCTTATGTGAACTTTCTTAGCCAATTCTCCTCTCCTTTTTCTTCTGCCCAGTACTTTTCTTTAACACCCATTAATTCTATCTTTTTTACTATAATGTACCATTATGTTCAGCTCCTTCCTGTGTCTTGTCTATAGGTGTTCCTTTTAACTGCTCTTATAAATGAGAAAGTTCATATGAGTTATCAGTATCTTCTTCCGATGCAGGGATACAAACCATTCAACATGATTAAGTTCCTCATAGTTAGTCTTTAGTTTGTCTGCCCTTTCTATGGTTCACCTGAGTCCTGTATTTAGAGATCAAACTTTCTGTTCGACTTTGGTTACTTCAATAGGAAAGTTTGAAAATCCCTTGTTTCATTGAAAGTTCATCATTCCCCCAGAAACAGAATGTACAGTTTGTTGCGTAGTTGATTCTTTGTTGTAAACCAGGTTCTTTTGCCTTTCAGAAAATCATAGTCCATGCCCTAAGAGTTCTTAATGTAGATGCTGCCAGATCCTGTGTTAACCTGACTATAGAGTCATGGTAGTTGAATTGTTTGTTTCTGGCAGCTTTTTCTTACTGTATTTTCTCTTTGACTAGGGGAATTTTGGAATCTGGCTATAGTATTCTTGGAAGTTTTTCTTTTGGGATCTCTTTTAGGAGGTAATTGGTGCATTCCCTCAATTTCTATATTACCCTCTGCTGCTAGGATCTCAGGGTGATTTTGCTGTATTATTTCTTGAAAAATAAAGTCTAGGCTCTTTTCTTGGTCCTGACTTTCAGGTAGCCTAATAATATTTGCATTATCTCTTCTGGATCTGTTTCCAAGTTCAGTTGCTTTTTTTCCCAGTGAGATAATTCACATTTTCTTTATATTTTAATTTTTTTTTGGAATAATTTTATTTCTTCTTGATTTCTCACAAAGTCAGCAACTTCCTTTAGTTCCCTTCTGCATTTGAAGTAGTTATTTTCTTCAGAGAACTTTTTTATCTTCTTTTCCTGCTGGCCTATTCTGTTTTTAAGTCATTTTTTCCCTCATTTGCCTTTTGTGTATTTTTTTCCCATTTGGCCTAAACTGGTTTTTAACATTATTTTTTTCAGTATATTTTTGTATTTCTTTCACCAACCTGCTTATCTGACTTTTATGATTTATCTGCATCACTCTCATTTTTCCTCCAAATTTTATCTCTACTTCCCTTAATTGCTTTTCAAAGTCTTTTTGGAGCTCATCCATAGCCTGAGCCCATTTTCTATTTCTCTTAGAGGTTTGCAGAAACTTCAGTTTTGTCATCTTCTGAATCTCCCATGGGACCAAAGTAATTATCTGTGGTCAGATTCTTCTTTTTTCTTGTGTTTTCTTGTTTCCTCAGCCTATGACTGATTTACTGCACTTCCAAGACTTTGGGAGGGTTTTGGAACAACTAATATGCATATTAATCCATCCAAAGTCTTATGAGAGGTTTTGACTGCTCTCTTGTCTGTGCTTTGGTATGTAGATGACCACAGGCCCTTGCCTCTGCTCTGAAGCTGTGAGGAGGAACACTACTCCACTATGGTGGCACGGGAACCCAAACTGCAGCCTGGTTTTTGTTGTGGACAAACATCTGAGTCCTGCCCCAGGGAGAGCAGAGAGAGACCTCTGCAGTCTCCCTGTGCCCCGGAGGTGCAGGTTCTCTCCACAGGGCTGCTCTGAGGCTGGTGGTCACTTGGCACTTAGTCTGGTCAGGCAGAGTTCTCTCACCACTGCTTCAAGCTGTTACCTGTGATCCATGGGCATGGAGGTTGGGAAACTACCCCGCTCCAGGCCATAGATCAAGGCTCCCTCTCCAAGGATCTAGGCACTCAACCAACTGTGGCTGCAACTTTTTCCAGCCCCTGGTTCTGGTAAAACAGATCTTTATGAAGGAAATTCTAAGTTGTCTTAGACAGGGAAATTTTATGACTCTATGTTTCTGAGGGTCCTGCCCCTCTAAATTTTGGTTAGAGTCATAATTTGCTGCCTTTTGGAGATTTTGGGGGAATGAGTTTCTGGGAACTCATGGCTTTGTACTGCCCTCTTGCCTCCACCCCCATGTTTTCTTTAGTTTGCATTTCTCTAATTAGTATTAATTTGAAGCATTTTTTCAAATCATCATATATATATATATATATATATATGTAAGTATTTATATATACATATATATACACACATACATACATACATACATACATATCTTTAATTTCTTCTTTTGACAACTGTCCATATTCTTTGACCATTTATCAATTTGGGAATGACTTGTGACCTTATAAATTTCGTGCAGTTCTGTATATCTTTTAGAAATGAGACCTTTATCAGAGCCCCTAACTATGAAAATTATTTTCCACTTTTCTGTTTTCTTTCTAATTTTGCAAGCATTGGTTTGATCAGTGCAAAAATTTCTCAATTTACTAATGTCAAAATCATTCATTTTGCAATTTATATTATACTCTATTTCTTGCTTAATCATAAATTTCTCCTCACTTCAAAGATCTGACAGATAAAACATTTATTGATGTTTTAATTTTTCTATGATATTCTACTTTATGTCTAAAATAGAAACCCATTTTGAGCTTATTTTAGTATATGTAATGAGAAGTGAGTCTATACCTAGTTTTTATCATATTGTTGTATATAAGCAATTATAAGCAGAGGGATATCAGAAAAAATGAAGTAAAGACTTTGATGAAGTGATACTTCATGAAAGGAGCCAATCAGGAGGATACTGTACCTGTAATAGCAATATTGTGTGTTGATGAACTATGATAGGTATAGCTCTTTACTGAAATATAATGATCAATGACAAATACAAAACAATTTTGATAGAAAATTTCATCCCCATTTAGGTAGAAAACTATTTTTTTCTTTTGAGAAACAATTTTCTTTCTTGTAGTTTTTCCATTTTGTTCTGATTCGTCTTTTATAAAAATATATAGAATTATTTTTATATATAAACATATAAATACACACACATATATATGAAGGTATTAAAATTAATCTAGTCATTAGTTGATGAAGATTTGTCCTAGAGTAGTGACCATTTCAAGTAACTGATTGTACAAATTTGAGAGATCTTGCAAAGGTAAAATCATGAGATGCAGTGAAAATTAGAATATGACTCAGGTACAAGTTTGATGAAGTGGGGGGATGGTGTTGTCCTTTACAATAATACATTCAAAAGCTTTATGGAATAAAGGATAGTGATTTCTATTTTGAACCTAATGAGATTACAATGTCTACTGGATATCCAAGTAAAAATCAATAGTGTCAAATCTTGCAAAGAAGTTGAAGAGAATTAGGTTTGAGAAAATCTCTTTGCTATTAGTTGCTTTGACAAGAGAGTTTTGGCAAAGGGTGCTACTGAAGAGGGAAAACTGTGTGGTAGATGGTGAGGAATGGGATTTGAATGATGACCTAAAGGAGTTCCAAGTCACTGGGTGAAAAAATGATGACCAGTATAAGACAGCTCTTTACTGAGGAGATACCATCATTCTTCTGTCATCAAAGGAACATAAAATGGGGAGATGGATATCCTAAAGACATGGGCAAGTTTATTTTTCTTTAAAACAGAATCCTTTATATGATATCTCTAGCAAGTTAGTTTAATGTAACTATACCCATTTGTTGATAGATTCATATTCTTTATTTTTAATTAATTAATTAATTAATTAATTTTCATCCATATGTACATGTATATTTTTAAGTTACAAATTTTCCTTCCATCCTCCCTTCCCCCCCATCCCTTCAAGGACAAACTGTTGGGTTAGTATTGTTTATACATATTTTTGATAAACATGCTTGCATATTAATCATTTTCAGTATGAGGAAATAGGAGTAAGGGAATTGATACATAAGAGGTATTTTTATAAATTGTTTATCAGATTCAGAAAGGTTCCTTATCCTTTTTTTGCCAGCACTAGAGGGGAGAGCTCACGTTAGATCCATGTTGTTGCTGAAGGCTGACAAAAATAGAACTTTAAAAAGTCAGGAGATTCTCTTTCTTCTTGGTTCATACCTGATGAAATTTATGAAATATTCTTATTCATTCATTCACTATTGCATCTATCTTTTTCTTTGCAAATCAGAACAAGGGTTTTTCAAAAGACTTCCATTTTATTTACAGGGCACTGAGTTTTATCTTGTACTTTTTAAATTCAACATATTATAGAGATAATTATAAAATTGCCTCTATGAACATGATAAACTATTTTTTTTCTAAACTATAACAATGCCATCATTTCAAACAGAGTCATCTCATAACTGTTCTTGAGATACTTTGGGAAAGTCCTTTCTGGGAGAGTTTAAAGGTTCATGTGCTTTCCAATTTGTGTGAATGGTATGAATGTGTCAGAAGGGTGAGGTTGCTAAGTTCCAAATAGTTTACTCATGAAGATGAAAGTAAAATAAAAGATCTGGTTACTTCAAAGGAGCTTATAAATCTGATCTAAAAATGTCCTCACATGATTTCTTATTACATTTAATTATATTCTTTGCTAAACTATTTTATCTATAGGTTCAAAGTAGTATTATAAAATCACCTATTCACTGCCCTGTAAAACATAAACTAGGTAAATACATTCTCTGATTTCTTCCTCTAATTTTCAATATTTCATCCAAAGAAATTTAAAAAATAAACTGAAAAACATATCAAGGGATGATTAAGAATTGCTAACATACACAAGAGGTATGACAAAAATGAATCTGTTAAATAATATTTTTTTAATCAGGAACAATTCCAATAAATAATAGAAAATATAATGAGACTAAACAAAATACAAAAATATTTGGCATAAATGTAAATTACAACTCAATGAAATTCAAGTATCCCTAAAACTTTATTTAAATAGTAAAAGAGATAATTAATTAAGTATATTCAGAAATTTGGGTGGTCTTATGTTTTTCTTTCAGATAATAGGATTAGGTGAGATATTAACGATTAGAGGTAGAATTCAGACAACTTGCATCCATTTTGCCATAGGTAAGTACAATCTCACAGTGGCTTCAGGTTGCAGTTGTAGTCATTGTCTTAGAAAGTATTATTAGTATTGCCATCATTTATTTGAGTTTTGTAGACACCACCTGACTTTAGGCTAGAATGGGGCTGTCCAAACTGTGGCCCCACAGGACAATTTTATGTGACTACCTTATTAAATGCTTAGTAAATGAAGTTGAACAACCATAGATCTCTCAGTAAAATGCTAAATCAAAATATGTTGTCTATTGCTTCAATAAAAACTTTTAACTGGAAAGTTGAAGAACTCTAGTCTAGATTATTGAGGTCATATTTTCAGAGTGACCTCATGCTTCTTTTGGAAGCAATCAAGAATAAGCGATTTGCTCAGGGTGAAAGAGCTATTAAATGTCTGAGATTGTACATGAATGTAGGAACTCCTGCCATTAAGGCTGGAGCTCTACTCAAAGAGCTACCTAGCTGCCTGACCTCACATGTTTGGTGGAAGGGGAGTCCCTTATAAGTACAATTTGAAAAGAACAAAAGCAACTGTAATAATAATAATAATAATAATAATATGCTTGTTCTTTGATTATGCATAAAAATACTTTATAGTGAGAAGGGATTGGGTTGAAGAATGATTATTGATTTATACTAGAAGTAAAGGATAATAGTTTCAAAAGCAAACAAAAGAGGCACCAAAAGAAAGTAAGAACTTGAAAATGGATCAGGTTAAATGATATGCATGAAAAATATTTTATTTTTATTTACCGTACATATTTAGAAAACAGCTTTCTCGTTGCCTCAGTGAAGTCCTTGTTTCTCAGACTGTATATCATGGGATTAACCATTGGGGTCACAATGATGTAGAATAGAGAGAAGATCTTATCTCTTCTTCCTGAGTAATTGTACATGGATTGCAGGTATGAAATGACACCAGAACCATAGTATAACCAGACAACTATAAGGTGAGATGAACAAGTCGAGAAGGCCTTGGATCTGCCAGAGATTGATGAGAGCTTCAGAATTGTGCTGAGGATTCTGATGTAAGAATAAAGTATCAACAGAAAAGGAATCAAACCAAACATGAAACAATCAAAAAAAATAAAGAACTCAATCCCAGAGGTGTTTCCACAGGCCAACTTCATTATTTGGGGAGTGTCACAAAAAACATGATTGAGTATGTTTGAACCACAGAAGGGCACAGAGAAAACCTGGCATGTCTGCCCTATTATGATTGGAATTCCAGTGACCCAGGAGCCAATCACCATCTGGACACACATCTTGTGGTTCATGATTAGAGGATAGTAGAGAGGCTTACAGATTGCTATATAGCGATCATAGGCCATCACTGAGAGAAGGAAACTCTCTGCGACTGCCAGAATAAGAAAGAAACATAGTTGTACAGCACATGATAGTAATGAGATATGTCTTTTCTGGGTCCAAAGGTTCCTAAGCATTCTTGGTAGAGTGACTGATGTGTAACAGATTTCCACAAAAGAGAAGTTTCCAAGGAAGAAATACATGGGTGTTTGGAGAGCTCGGTCCATGTTGATGATTACAATGATAAGGCCATTACCTAAAATTATGCATATATAGATCACTAAAATAATACCAAAGAGAAACCCTTGCAAGTTGGGAAGGTCAGAAAATCCCAAGAGAATAAATTCTTTAAAGCTACTAATGTTTTTGCCTGTCATTTTTCCTGAATATTCCATTTTTAAGATTATTAATTCAAAATAAGCAGTTCACTTTTTTCTCACTCAGACTTAGTTTCTGACTCTGAAATAAGAAGTAGAAAGATTAAATTAGATAATGACTAAGATAACTTTGAAATCTTTTATTTTTGAAATAGCAATTTAGTATGAGCATGTCATGTTGTGAAATCACATATAAATACTGCACAATTTGTAATAATTTTTCGTCCTAGCCTTCCTTCCAATTCTATCATTCAATTTGCTGTTTTTTTCTAAATTCAAAATAATATTTTTTTCAGATTTCTAGTTTTCTGTACTGATAATCTATCATTTGTATTTAAGGATTCTTCATATTTTGAATATGTAATATTCTATGTTTATTATTCCTTCTAAATACTCTTGTATTCATATTTTGAGTTATAAGATCATTTCTATATCTGAATTAGACAACTCTATCAGGGTGCTCTTTGTTACTAAGGAAGCGTAAGACCAACTCTTATCCTGAACCCTTACTCTCAATAAGAATATTTTAGAAGCTAGAAAGTGATGTGGAAAGCATAATATTTTTAACCCTGAAAAAAGGTTTTTGCTGTAAAATGTTTTAGAAATTAAAAATAAACATTAGATAATTATATCATTTCACTCAATTTATCCTGTTTTTTATTGATGTAAATACTCATGTTTTTGACCAAAAGATTTTGTTTTTGATCTGATAATCTATATGCATTGTAAATAAATTTTTAGCAGATTAAAGTTTTTTTCTGGAACATTTTGAATTTTAGAGAACTCTATCTCTCAATGTCTAGTTCTTTTGTATCTTTGGAATGCACTGTGCCTGGGGAGCTGATTATAGAACTCTAATGTGATAGAATGAGTCTAGATCCAGGCATTTGATACAGTCTAATAAAAGTGACTATGGGATATAATTCAGGTCTATACCACAAATATCTATGATAAGAAACACAATAGTCATTCACGAAATCATAATGAGGCGAAGTAGGTACAGAACAAAGAACATCAACTCTGCAGAATCTGTGTGTCAGAAAGTCATTTGGCACCACCCCACATTACACTGAATTATTTGAGCTTAAAAAAGAAAGAAGCTTCAGGGATCCCTGACAAACTGGCAATATTTAATTATTAACTGCAAGTGTGTCAAGGCAAGACTTGTTTGTAAAATCCTTGCTTTAAAGTAATACATTAAAAAATGGATTGCATTTTTCTACATTTTCTGAACTTTTCTGTTGTAGGGAGCTCCTCACTTGGTGTATTGCTATAGGTGGTCAATCATCTTATTTAAGAATTATGTTAACCAAAAATTTTAATATCCACAAGGAAATATGGGACTGAGAAGGTAATCTGGCTGAATTTCCCCATACAGGAAAAGTCCTTTAGAAATACTTTCTTCAACTATGGAGTCTGAATGCAGACAAAAGTTTACTAATTTTTTATGCTCTTCAGGTTTTTTGGGGGGGCTTTCTTGTTTTTTTCCCCATTTTTTTCTGATTCTTCTTTCACAACCTGATTACTATGGAAATATGCTTAACATAGTTATATAGGTAGAAAGTATATTACATTGCTCTCTTTCAGGGAAATGGGGAAGGGAAGAGAGTGGGGGGGAGAAAATGTGAAACTCAAAACCTTACATAAATAATTGGTAAAAACTCTTTGCTTGCAATTGGAAAAATAAGTAAATATATTTAAAAAAAGAAATACTTCACATTAAAAATAATATAACTCTTTATAAATCTAAACAAAGAATGATTCATCAAAGTAAATCTCCTTTACATCTCAAATGCATTAATTCATGTCATGTTTACTCATTTATGTTAAGTAAAATATTGTGATAATATATGAATAATGGTAGAATAGTCAACTACAGATAAAATACAGATGTAGAGAGAGATAGAGACACCAAAAGCCAGAAACAAAGAGAGACAGGGAGGCTTAGAGACAGACTGAGCAGACAAAATGAGAGAAATAAATTGATAGAGTGAGTGAGAGAAGCAGATAGACAATGAAATATAGAGAGCATTGTTCTTTTCCAGATGATTTCCTGTCCATTTTTTCAGGTCATGTGATTTCAAATTTGATTTTTAAAAAAAAAGTAGTTTTACATCATAAACCTTCTCTTCACCAGGAGAGTGCTGATAGAATTCCCCATGAAAGTCTCCTTTGACCTCCCTGAATCATAGTCTCTGAATATTTTTTTTTAATTTTCCAGGGCCAGGGTGCTCTGAAATCAACTATTCAAAATAAGCTATGTTCAAAAGCCAGAGATATGCCAGATTTATATATGTATATATGTGCATATATATAATATATATATATATATATATATATAATATTTAGTTTACTTACATTTTTCTGTTGAGATAAATTCATATCCAGGTGATTTCTTTCATTAATTCACCTGTCATTTATAAAATGCTTCAGGGTTTTTAGAAGACATTCCTACTCACATTCAATTCTATTCTTATAAAACTTTTATTTTATTTCTATTGCCATATGTGATCTGATTTTATAGAGGAGGACACGGAAACTTAAACATTAGAAATAATTCATCTATGATCAAGCTACTTATTAGTATCTAATTTCCAAAAAACTTCATTTTCTTTTCAAATTCAATATTGTTTCCATACTAAATTGGGACCTATTCTTTAATCCTTAATTTTTTAAGAAAAATTATCATTTATATAAGAGAAGTCAAACTGCTATTGAAAAAAAGAATCTTTATTTAATTGAATACAAGCAGAGTTCTTAAATAGAAAGAATCCTCAACCCACTCTAGTCTCTGGAGAAAATTTCTCTCCCTGGCCACATTTCCCTTTTTAATGAGGAGTCAGGTTTTCTGTATGGAAGTCCAGCCCTGGAAGCATTCCTTAAACGTAAAGTGTGGAATATTTGAAAGAGATATGGGATTAAAGTGAGGAGACCATTGTAGTGGGTTTGGCTCTGTGATTTCAAACTGAGCAAATAACACTGAAGCATGAAGTAACGAGTAAAGTATTCTATTTCTCTTTTGATTTTGATACTTGAAAGTCTTGAGATTCAAATTTTACCCTGCCCTCCCTTTGCCCTCCCTGAGTTGTTAAGCAATCAAATATAGATTATACATTGAGATTCATGTAAAACACATATGGACTTGTTATTTTTGCAAGAAGACTGAGAGAAAAGGGAAAAAATGAAGCAATGAAAGTGAATAATGAGCTGCTCCAGTCTGTATTCAGTAATATTAGTTCTTTCTCTTTATGTGAATTGTATGCTTCACTATTAGTTTTGGGAATTGTCTTGGATCACTTTATTGCCAAGAATAGCTAAGTCATTCACAATTCTTCATTCAACAAAGACTCTTGTCTTTCATTATTGATGGAGCTCAAAATGACATCATTATGTTTGAGACAAATGAGAGTGTGTCCGACTGTGGCTGATCAGACCCAATATGAGCTCAGAATGCTTTACCACAAGTGAGGCACTAATAATCCATTTGAGCACCTACTCTAAATTTATGAATGCCACATTTCTTTTGAGCCACTTCAATTCTTCATTCCTTATAGAGAGCAGCACCCTCACTGACGATGGCATGTGATCCTGGGCAGTCCTGTGCCAGTGTCTCTCATGCGGTGCAATCAATAAGACCTTGCCATGCTGTACAATAAATGAAACCTTCAGGGTGTCTTGGTATCATTTCTTCTGACCCTTTTGTGAATTATTGCCCTGTATGAGTTCTTCATAAAGAATTTTTATGGTAAGAGTGCATCTGGCATTCTAAGAATGTGTCCAGCGCATCATAATTTCACTTTCTGCAGTAACATGGGAATGCTAGACAGTTTAGCCTAGTGTATAGTATCTTCTCTTCCCAAGTGATCTTCAGAATCTTCCTAAAACAATTTAAATGGAAGCAATTCAGTTTCCTGTCATGGCGTTGGTAGACTGTCCAGGTGTCACAGGCATATAGCAATGAACTCAGCACAAAGGCTTTGTAGACCTTCTCTTTCTTAGTCAATCTAATATCTCTGCTCTTCCATAATTTCTTTCCAAGCCTCCAAAATACTGAACTAGCACTGGCAATGTGAGTGTCAACCTCATTCAGCAATATTGACAGTGTGTTCAGCATTCTCCTTGCCCTGCTCAATTTACTTTGCATCACTTTGTGTTGATCTTTCCAGGTATTATTGAAATCCACCTGTTATCATTGTTGACAGCACAATAATATTCCATTAATATTACGTACCACAAATTGATTAACCATTCCCCAATTTTTTGATATCCTGTTGCTTTCCAGCACAAAGAAAGTAATTCTATAAATATAGTTTTTGGTAAAAATAGGTCCTTTCCCCGTCTTTGAATGTCATTGACATATTAACTTAGCAGTCATATTGCTGGATCAAAGGGTTTGCTCAAGTTTTATGACATTTTGGACATAGTTGCTAAATGCGCTTCAAAAAAGGAGAGATTAGTTCACAACTCCATCAGCAAAGCATTAGTGTCCCTGTTTTATCACATCACTTCCAACATCAAACATTTTTCTTTTTTTGTCACATTAGAAAAGTTTTTTTGATAGCTCAAAATTGTTCCATTTGCATTTTTTCCTCATAATAGTGATTTAGAGCAGTTTTCATCTGAGAACAGTTAGTCTTGATTACTTAGTACAACAACTGACTGTTCATATCCTTTGTCTATTTATCAATTAGGGAATGATTTGAATTTTTTAGTAAGTTTGATTCAGTTCTCTATATATTTGTGATATGAGGTTTTTGTCAGAGTTAATTTTTAGAAATGTTTCTACATTTTTCTATTTTCCTTAAAATTGCGACTACAGTGGTTTTATAAATGTGAGTGCTTTTAAAATTTTATTAACTATCAAAATGTTCTATTTTTGCAATATACAACCATCTATGTCTTTCTTGGATCTAAATTATTCTTATATTTTTAAATGTGAGAGATTAAGCATTCCATTCTCTATTAATTTGCTTAATATCTTACGCTTTAGGTGTAAATCAAAGACTTTTTTAACCTTATCTTATTAAATGATGTGAGATGTTGGTCTGTGTCTCATTACTGAAACACTGTTTTCTAGCATTTCTAGCATTTTTGTTAAATAATAAGTTTTTTCCTACAAAAGCAGGTGTGTTTTGATTTGTCTTATGCTAGAAAATTATGGCCATTTTCTTTCGTGTATTTTGAGCCTAATCTATTCCACTCATTCACCAATCTATTTTTATCCAGTACAAAAGTGTTTTGATAATTACTACTTATCAGACAGTTTGAAATCTGAAATGACTAGATGTCATTCTTTCATATGTATATATATATATATATAATATATAAATATATATATATTCAATTTATTACAGTAAGAGTCGACCTTTTTCCTCTCTGATGAATTTTTGTATTAGTTTTTCTAGATCTAGAAAGTTAATTGAGATGATATGATTGGTATAGCATTGGATAAATAAAAAGCTTTAGGTAGAATTATTTTTTTTTATTGTTTTGGCTTGGCCTACCCATGAATATTAAAATTTTTCATGTTGTTTCAATCTGACTTTGTGACAAAAGATTTTTATTATACTTTTGTTCATAAAATTCTCTTGCTCTGTAGTTTCCCAAATATTTTGTATTGCCTAATGTTTTTTTAATGGAATTTCTCTTTATACTTCTTGGTGCCAGAATTTATAAGTAACGTATGGAAATGTTGTTGATTTATGTGTTTATTTTGCATCCTGTAAATTTTTTGCTAAAGCTATTAGTAAATATGTTAAATAGCTATATGAATCTTCTAAAATTATTATTATTATTATTATTATTATTATTATTACTATTATTACTATTTGGGGGGGTGCGGGGCAAACAGGGTTGGGTGTCTTGCCCAGTGCCACACAGCTGGGTGATTGTTGGGTGTCTGAGGGTAGATTTGAACCCAGGTGCTCCTGACTCCAGGAATTGCTGCTCTGTCCACTGCACCATCTGGCTGCTCCTCTTCTTCTTCTTCTTCTTCTCCTTCTTCTTCATGTTCTTCTAATTATAATAAATTATTTATTTATTTATGTATTTATATATGTATGTATGTATTTTTTTTTTGTTTTGGCAAGGCAATGGGGTTGAGTTCGCTTGCCTAGGGTAACACAGCTGGGTGATTTTGGGGTGTCTAGGGCCAGATATGAGCTCAGGTGCAACTGACTCTAGGGTCAGTACTCTGACCCACTGGGCCACCTAGCTGCCATTGTGATTATTATTATTAATTTTAATTTTAATTTTTTCCTCTTATCCTTTACTTTATTGCTCATGAAAGTCTATATTATTTTGGGGAAGGGGTATTTTAGTAATGTATAAAAAGCATCATTTTACAAAAATAAAATAAATATAATTAAAAAAAGAATAATTTCCTCTAAAAAAGTGAAAAAATAATTCAGTCTTTTGGTTGAAATATATTTTGATGAGATCCAGGAATTTTATTTAAAATCCTAGCACATTTACTGTGTGAACTTACCACCAGTTATTATACTTCCTTTGTACTACTTTCGGGATAGTTATCATGTCCCTTCTTCCCATTTGAAACTCACATTTAATTTTTTTTTTCTTTCCCATATTATATTTCAAGCTTCTTGAGGGGACAACTTGTCTTTGGTTTTCTTTTGCTTTGCTTTCCTCTATTTTTTGTTTTGGCATTTTTGTTTATTTTTTTCCCCAGCATGTAGTGTGGAGATAAACTGAAATGTTTATTGATTGATACATCTCCTTTTTTTCTTCTCTTCAGGAAGCTATGATATAGCTAGGTGGCACAGTTCATGGAACATAGACCTTGCATGCAGGAGAAAGGTAGTTCAACTCTGACCTCAGATACTTGAATCTTATGAGCTATGTGACCTTGGGCAAGTCACTTAACCTGGAGTAACTGGTCTCCAAGGCTATTTCAAGTCATATCAATATATATACCGTCACTGGCCACTGATGACTCTGGAAAAGGAAGTGAGACTGGTGACAAAGCACAACACCCCTTCACTCACAAGCAATGCATGTGATTGTCATGGCTTCACCCACCCCCCGGTGTCATGGTCTCCTCTGGAAAAAAAAAAAAACATGGCTAAACATTATATGTCAGAATAATGAAATATAAATTTTATCACAGCAATATTGACCATTAAAACTTCAAAAAATATCAAAACTGAAATTGTAGATTTAAAAGTTAGTAATAGAAGGGAACATTTCAAGAATTTGACTTGCAGAAACACTAGCTTCATTGTTATGTAAGTTGTAAATTATTTCAGTTTGAGCAATTCAAATATCTATCTCATTTTTTCTTTACTCTGAGAGGCAATAGATCTTTAACACTAGACAATCAAATGTTCTGTGATATTTTAATAGGAAATACATTCAATGAGGTTTATAAACCTCACAATTCTATATAAATGCAAATTATATTGTCATAAAATTTTGAAAGATATTCATAAAAGAAAGAAGTGACAAAGGTAAGATCACATTATTTTGGTTATTCAAATTTCAGTGTTTTTGAACACTTTCTGAAACACACTTTCTTAGTATTTTTTTATATGGAACTCTCAATAAACTCCTTAACAGTAAAACATTCTGTGATTCTCCTTAAGTTAACGATTCCATACAAGGAAGGTGAATACAAAAGTTACAAATCCCTGGGACCTAAAATCAACTTTCCTGGCTCAGATAACATTTTCAGTTTTCTATCCAGGAATTTTCCTTGGTTTCTTCTTTTTTCAGTTATATGAGTATTCTGTTAGGAAATGGCCTTATCATTATCATAACCAAGGTTGACACAGCTCTTCAAACACCTTAGTATTTTTTCTTGGAAATCTTTCTATTGAGGAAATCCATGACACATCTGTCACTCACCCAAGAGTGCTTATGGATTTCTTGATACAGAAAAGACATATTTCTGCTGTGGCTTGTGCTGTTCTGCTATATTTCTTTCTTATTCTTGTTGTAGGTGGAAATGTTTTTTTGTTTAATTTTTTAATTCTTGCATTGATGATGATGATGATGATGATTGTTCGCCTTTCTGAAAGAATACCATGACAAACACACAAATTAGATTTGAGGTGGCACCTAGGTGGTGCAGTGGATAGAGCACTGGCCCTGGAGTCAGGAGTATCTGAGTTCAAATGTGACCTCAGGCATTCTAATAATTACCTAGCTGTGGGGCCTTTAACAAGCCACTTAACCCTATTGCCTAGCAAAAAAAAAAAAAGAAAGAAAAAAAAAGAAAGAAAGAAAAAAAAAAGAAAAGAAACAATTTAGATTTAGATTTGAGTGATGGAGCTACATGAAGTCATCAACCTCATTTTCTCCTCCACAGCTATCTGGGAGTGTCCAGATATGAATCGGGGTAACTGGTTCTGGTTCTGGATGTGAGACAATTTGTGCTAAGTGATTTTGTTCAAAATCATGTAGTTTGTTAAGTGTCAAGTTTCTGAGGCTGGATTTAAACTCCCATTATAGTGACTCCAAAGCCAGTATTCAATCAGCTGTCCATCAACTGCCCTAGGTGGCATAGAGGATAGAGCACTGACCTTGGAGTTAGGATGAGGGAAGCTCAAATACGGCCTTGGAAATTTACTATGTGAACTTAGAAAAGTTACTTAACCCCAAGTGCCTCATATTCAAGATCATCTCCAGTCATCGTGATTCATATGTGACCATTAGGCCCAGATGGCTCTGGAGGAGGAAGTATGTATGTTTTATATTGACGTAAAAATGCTGTTTTGAATATTTTGATATAATATAAATGATATATAATAGATTATAGTTATTGATGATGATGTCAAATAATAGTAGATAGCTCGAAAGATAGGTAAAGATATTATTTTATATTATATGATTTTATATATTTATATTATAATTAAATGTAGTATTTTAAAATAGCTATTATGTCACAGATACTTTGAAAATCATTGGGTAGCTAGTTAATATGGTAAATAGATTACTGGACGTAGATTCCGGAAGACTCTCTTTTTATGTACAAACACAAATATCTGGGGGATATAAAAAATGATCCTATCTTATTATACAGCCCAAGGATGCTAGTTGTGAGGTATTTTATAACAACTTGGAAGTAATATAATTCATATAAACAATTGTTCACCAACAATTTCATTATGTGAAAGTCAGAATACATAACCATTATAATTTGATTATTCTGTTTCCTCTAGGCTTATTTTTCCTGTCTTGGTTCATCCCTGTGGTGAAGCAGTTTTATCTATCTGAGGAAGAACTTTCATTCCTAACTCTGAATTCCATTCAATATTAATCACATTATTCTTTCTTTAATGTTAACATGATGCTTTAATACATATCTCTCAACCATATTCCAGAAAAAAAATTAGGAAATGATTAAATCATTCCTAACTTATATTGTGACTTCTCCTATAGACTATGGATTCACCCACTATTTGACTTTACTACTTAAGTCTAATGCTCATGAGAAATGCCATATGCCTTACGGAAGCTTCAATAAGACATTCTCACAATATTCACGCTCCAAAGCAAAATAACCAAGACTTTGCTTTGGTTGATACCTGCAGAGAATATTATACATACTCATTATCTAAATCTTCTTCAACTCATTCCATCATTCAATTTATTATATGAAGAGAAATATCAAAAAAAAATTAGCTACAATTTAAGTGAACATTTAAACATAGTATTCCACTGTTCTCAGATCTATTGCTTTTGTCCCAACAAAGGAACATTCTACTTCATAGATCTTTATATATATTTGAATTGTTCTTATGAATGAGAGAAGAGTATTTTGCTTGATGGCATTTTTCACCACATAGTTGACTGGTGCTATTAGAGTATAATAGTTCCAAGGAATTTTATATAAACACTAAGTTATTTAATTATTTATAACAACAATTGGCCAAGAAATTGCATTCCACTCATATCACACAACCTGTGAGGCAAATAATTTTTTTGATAATCTTCAATTCACAAAGAATTCACAATGACCGGGAAAAAAATGCTCAAGAGTAACAAAAGTGAAAAAAAATGGTGTTTCACATTCTGCAATTAGGGAAAAATGCATCAATGATTGAGAGGTTGTGGAAAGCTAGTCATACTTGCATATTTTAGTGGATCTGTGAAATGATGCAATAATTTGGAAATATGTAAATAAAGTCACTAAGGTGGTCATAACTTTTGACTCTGAGACTTCATTACTTATTCCTATAACACAAGGAGGCCATGAAAAGGAAAATAAAGTCCTCCCATACCTAAAATATTTTTCAGCCTAAGGATATGAAACAAAAGAAAGGACAATTGGTGAATGACTACACAAGTTATCATCATGAATGTAATTGAAATTTACTGTGCTTTAATTATGATATGTGCAATGAATACTGAGAAACATGAAATGATTTACAGGAATTGATGCCAAATGAAAAAAAAGGAGGAAAAACGTAATAAAAAGCTTTCCACAATCTATATGCCAAAGAGCTAATAAAAAGGGCAAAGGACCCATGTGCACAAAAGAATTTATACTATCTTATGGTGTTCAAATGTATTGTAACACTATTATTCTATATAAAATGAAGAATAGGGAAATTTCAGGAAAAGGACTTCTGTGAACTGATAGTGAGTGTAATAAGAGCACCAGGAGAATATTCTTTATTTTAACAGCAACATTGTACAATGAGCATCTTTGATATACTTAGCTCATATTATCAATAAAATTCTTATTCCATAAGGCTTATGATGAAAAATTCTATTGAAGTATAGAAAAATATGGAGTCTATATGTATCTCAAGGCATACTGTTTTCACTTTCCCCCCATTTTTTATTTTGTTTCCTTTTTTCTATATCTGATTATTATTGCATAACAGGACTGAAACGAAAATATCATTAATAAGATTTCACATATATAACAAAAAACAATGTAATGAGCTTAATGTAATATATATATATATATATACCCATATATAAATATATGTGTATATATTTTTATATAGATACATATATATAAATATATATATATGTATAAAAATATATATATACGTGTATGTGTGTGTGTGTGTGTGTATGTGTGTGTAAAAACCAGGAAGGCAGAAAGGAAAATAGAAATTGGAGGGGGGAGGAGAAAGAATAAAGTAGGAATTGATAGAAGGTCGGGTACAAAGGATCTGGAATAATGCTTACTGCCAAATACTAGGAAAATGTGAAACAAAATATTTCCTTGTTGTCTCAGTAATGAAATGAATAAGAAGCTCCATATAGTCCAAAAAGAATGCTTGCATAATTAGAAGTTTGGAGTTTGAATAACCAGTATTATTTGATAGAATTTGTGTTTAATTTAACAAATGAGTTCATATATTTTTATTTTTACTTTTTTTGCTTTTGTTTTTGTTTTTGCAAGGCCACCTTGCTGCCCCCATGTATTTTTAAATATATGAGTATATATATGAGTAAATATCAGTAAATCAGAAATTATTTTCTAAACTATTTTTCAAGTATTTTTACATATAAGGAGATTAATAGATAAGTTTAAAAAATCTGCACTCAAGGAACTCACAGTTTAACAGAAGAAATGATGAATACATAACTGTATACATAGAAAAATTGAACATAAATGGAAAACAATGTTATAGGGGAGTCATCAAGTTTCAGAAGGATGAGGAAAAGTTTCCTGCAGAAACGGGAATTTAGCAAGAGTCTATTCACTGATTGGGGAAAAATAAAAATGCCATTTGGACAATTTTCTTTTATCTCTCTAGCATGTATCTGTGAAATAAATCACTAAATAAGATTCGTCCCCGAGGCTTTGGAATAAACCACTGGAGGAATTTAAACTGTGAAAAGGTGAAACACAAAAGTAACAAGAAATACCAAAGGAGATAATTTGAAATCCCAGAACTCCTCATAAATCTTTTTTATTATCTTGGGTAATTTTTAGCAATTCTGAGTGTCATTTTGTTATCTGAAGTTGGGGTTTTGTATGACATGTCAGTTGACTAGTCTAGCTCTAAATTCCATCATCTTTTGTTCAAAGTAGTTTTGACATACATTAAAATTTGAATGTGTTTAATGGTAAGGATGCATTGATAAATGTGTAATAATCAGTTTCAAAAATGAACATGTGACAAACTTTTAAGATTTATCTGCATTATTAAAATTGTTCTACTCACATCCATAAGTCTTGGAGTCACGAAAAAAACAAACAATATTTGATAGGTGCCATTTCCTAAGGAGTAATTAACTATTCTCAATATTCCACTCTTGGAAATAGGCTTGTTTTGAGGACCTAACTAAAATAGACAATTAATATTTATTAAGGGCCTATATATAGAAAATGTGCTAAGTTCTGTGAATATAAAAAGAGATAAAATAAATGAATAAAATAAATAAATAAAATAAACTTAGAATTTCTTCTTAGTTTTCCCTGGAAGAGAACCAAAATGGCATCATAATGCCAGGTCCAAAATTCAGGGTGACTGGCTATACCTGATTACATCATTATCAGCATAAAAGGTTCTACACAAGGTAGGCAAAAATGCTCTGCATGAACATTTGGGTGGATGATGTCTCAAGAAGTGCACATTTCATGTTTCTTTGGCATTGCTGAAATCTTGTTTTAGCAGTTCAGCTGAAGGGAGAACTTCAGGGTTTGCTACCTTATCATCTAGGTCAGGGATGGGGAACATTTTTTTTCTGTCAAGGGTCAAAATTAAAAAAAAAAATAGTCAATTATATTTGATCAAACTTTTTTTTTTAATTCACCTCAAAAATAGTCCTAGAGTTATTACATTTTGAATTCCACCTGCAGCCTTGGCAGTGCCAAACTAAATGCATTCATGAATTTTAAATGACCCATGGGCTTGGCATTCTCTTCCCCCATGCTAGGTGATCCTCATAACTTTGCTAAGACAATTCAAATGGATGAATTTCAATTTTCTGGCATGGTGCTGGTAGTTTATGTTTTACAAACATAAAACAATAGGATCAACACAGTTACTCTGGAAAACTTTAGTTTACTAGATAGTCTAATAGTGATTCTTTTCTTCAGATTCAGAGACTCCAAAATGTTGAGGTAGCTCTGGTAATGCTTGTGCCAACCTGATTATCAAGGTTTACATCCCTGGAAGGTATACTGCCAAGCAGAGTAAATTAATCCACAAAAATCAAAATTTTTCTATTTGTTGCAACCAATAGTTGGACCTAGGAATGGTAGGGTGATGACAGATGGAGCCACAAGTTTTCTTGGTGTTAAATTTTAGATCAAAATTATCACATTCAAAAGAGAATTGATCCACACTTTTTGAATCCCAGTCTCAGAGGTTCCTTTCCATTGCTGTAAAATAACTAATGTTCAATTTTTTTTAGGTTTTTGCAAGGCAATTGTAATAAGTCATATTAAGGCTATACAGCTAGGTAATTATTAAGTGCCTGAGGTCGGACTGGAACTCAGGTACTCCTGACTCTAGGACCGGGGCTCTATCCACTATGCCCCCTAGCACCCCTAATGTTCAATTTCTAAAACATTTCTTGGAGTTATTGGTATGTGGTCAATGGGCTCAGTTTGACTAATGATGATCTTCTGATCATCTGAAAACACTTTGGAAATCTTCAGTTTGTTTCTCCAAGATAATATCCTTCTTAGTGATCAATATGGCTTGAACAGCATGGAGTAGTTGAGATGTGCCAGAGTTCTTTATCCTATAAATACGCTTCAAGGCATTGTAAACATGCTTTGAATTTTTTCTGTCAGCAAAAAAAAAAAAAAAAAAAAAATCATCTGCCTTCTTATCGAGAATCCTGCATTGCTCTTAAGCTTTGCTTGTCATCTAATGAGGCAGATAAAATGCAACCAAAATATGCAAAACAAACTATATAGAAAATAATGGCAAACAAATGACAGAGGGAAGACATCAGAATTAAAAAAAGGTTGGAAGAGGCTTCCTATAGAAGATGGGACATCAGATGTAAAAAAAGTCAAGGAGATAAGCAAGTGCAGCAGAAGAGGGAATAGTATCAGGACTAAGGGACAGCCAGAGAAAATGCCTTTCTCAAAGTGATAGAATATTTAGTTCATGAAACAGTCATGAGACCATTGTCAAAGTAAGACAGAATATATATTTGGTTGAAAAGTCTAAAAAAGACTAGAAAGAAGGGGGAGTTCTAAGTTAAGAAAAATTGAGAGGCAAACAGCAATTTGTATTTGTTCCTGGAGGCAAGAGGAAGCCACGTTTTAAATGAGTAGTCTTGTAGGTGATATGCTCTGGCCTAGGTTGTAGGAAAAATCACTTTAGTAGGTTGGATGGAGGGTATTTTAGACTGGAGAGAGTTGACGCAGGAAGACTACACTATTGCGCTAAACCTGGCATGACACTGTTACTGGAGTTGTGAGATTGTCTGAGAATTTTTAGTATACTTTGGAACTATGCCCAATGGGCATATGTATAATGGAAAAAGGCAGCCATCAACTGGGAAATGCCTGAACAAATTGTGGAATACAAATATAATGGAATACTACCATTCTATAAGAAAGGATTATCAGGTGAATTTCAGATAATAACCATGGCTAGACTCGGATGAAGTGATGCTTAGTTAAGTGAGCAAAATCAGAAGAATATGTATCCGTAACAGTAACACTGTATGAGGATCAACTATGATCGACTTAGTTCTTCACAGTAAAACTGTGATCAAAGACTACCATAAAAAACTTGAGATTGAAAATACCATCCACATCCAGAAAGAAAATTATTTTCACTTTTATTTTTACTTTTCTTTCTTTTTCTTTATCGTGCTTTTTTTCCTTTTCCTCTGAATCTTTTTCTCAAAAATGCAAATATGGAAATATATATACCTGTTTCAGAATAACAAGCTGAGCAAATATGAAACAATTTGTACAGTAAAATCATGAGGTATTGATAATAGATTGCATAGAAAGAATGAAATGAAGTAGACAAATGTGATATCACTCAGGTAAAAAGTCTAAGGTACTGCGAGTATGGTGTTGTTCTTTTGCAGCAATATGTAGAAGAGATAATCTGGAAGGAAAAATAATGATTTCTATATTCCTGAATATTGAATTAAAAATGTCTACTGGACATCCAAGTGAAGATCAACAGTCTCAAAGTCTGTAAAGATGTGAAAAAGCATTAGGTTTGAGAAAAGTCTTTGGTGAGTAAGAATTGTTAGTAACTTTGAAGAGAGAAGTTTAGGTGGAGTGTGGGAGTGAAAAGGAAATGAAATAGGCATTGATGTGATTGGAGATGAGGAATTTTATTTTAATGATTATCCAGAGAAGTTCAGAATCACTGGGATGTGAAGATTATGATCAGTATGAGAATGTGCTTTACTAAGGGTTTTCCATAATTATTCTAATGCCAAAGAAAGACAAAGAAGCATGTGAGAATTCTAAAAACATAGGCTTCATTTTCTTTGTACCAGAATTCTCCACATCTCATTTGAAATTTTATTCTGTCAAATGGACATAAGAGTTGCTTATGCTGGGACAGATGAAAGTGATTGATTTGAGGCAAATGAAAGTCCCAGACTGATCTCCAATAGCCTTTCCATCTGTCACTGTTGCCAGGAAGAGATGAAAGGCACAAAGTTGTGAATTCAATTCTAACCAGGAACTCTGAATTTTAGCTGACAGATGTTATATGATAGTAATATTATTATTATTATTGTCCTTAATTCTCAAAAAATCCATGACATCAGGGAGGTGATTCTATGACATGCAAATGAATTGAATTTGAGTGAGGGCAAGTTGTGGCAAGTCAGCAATTTCTCTTTCTCTTCCAGAATCATTAGTTTCCATTATCCAGATAAAAATCAGAAAGACTGGAGATGTAAACAGATGTAAGTTAATCAGGGTTAAGTGAATTGCACAGGGTAATTCACTAAATGTCAGGTGTTTGAGGTCACATTTGAACTCAGGTCCTCCTGATCCCAGGGTCAGTGCTCTATCCACTGTGCCATCTAGCTGCCCCACCTTCATAGATTTTATTTTTTGTTTTTTAAAATTTATTTTCATCCATTTTTATATGTATATTTCCAAGTTACAAAGTTTCCCTCCACCCTCCCTTCCTATCCACCTCCCCTCAGTTGGTAAGCATTTTATGTATATATTTTGTTAAACATCTTTACAAATTTGTTGTTTTTGAGGAAAGAGTATCAATAGAAAAAATATATAGGAGATAATTTTTATGATATATTCATCAAATTCTATAGGGGTGGATTTTTTCCATGTATTTTGTTTTGTTTTTCTTCCTCTGGTTGGAGATAATATAATCCATAAATTGCTAAATATGGTTGTTCTAGCACTCTGGACTGCCAAGAAGGGTTGTTTAAGGTTGTTTATCTCAGAATGTTGATGTGTAATTGTTCTCTTTGTTCTACTCTCTTCACTCAGTGTCAAATCCTGTAAGTTATTGCATATACTCTAGTGTCTGACCATTTACTGTATCTCATCTGGGTTAATTTAACAGGTGAGATGATACCTCATTGTTGTTTTAATTTTCATTTCTCCAGTCAATAGTAATTTGGAATTATTTTCATATGCTAGTAAATAGTGTTAATTTCTTTATTTAAAAACTCTTTGTTCATATCTATTGACCATTTTTCATTTGGGAATCACTTCTGATCTTATACTTTTGATTTCATTCTCTCTATTTTTTTAGAAATGAGACTTTTATCAGAACTCCTGGTTGTTAAGATTGATTTTCCCACTTCCTGCTTTTCTTCTAATTTTGACAACATTGATTTTATTAGTGCAAACACTTTTTAAATAAATATAGTCAAAATCATTCATTTTGTAGTTTATGAGGTGATCTAATTCTTGTTTGGTCATAAATGTATCCCTTTTCCACAGATCAGATAGAGAGGATATTTTTTAGTCTATAAATTTATCTATCCTTTCAATCTTTATGTCTCTATCTTGTACCTATTTTGACCTTATTTTGGTGTAGGGTATGAAATGTGGATCTATGCCTAGTTTTTATCCCTACTATTTTCCAGTTTTCCCAATAAGTTTTGTCAAATAGTGAGTTCTTATCCCAGAGGCTGATGTCTTTGCATTTGTCAAACAGTCGATTGCTGTAGTCATTTAATGCGTTTTCTTTTGAATCTATCCTTAATCCACTGTTCCGTTTACTCTCTTTTTTAACCAATACCACTTTATAGTATAGTATAGTATAGTATAGTATAGTTTTAGATCTGGTAGAGCTAGGCTACATTCCTTTTCCTTATTTTTCATCAGTTCCCTTGCTATTCTTGCCATTTTGTTACTCCAGATGAATTTTCTTACTATTTTTTCCTAGCTAGGTAAAGTATTTATTTGATAGTTTGATTGGAATGGTACCTCAAAGATTTTATAAAATCTCTGTCTGTCTCTGTCTCTATCTCTATTTCTCTCTGTTCATATATAGAAAGATAGACAGACAGATAGATAGATACATATATATCTAAACATATATAAGTATATGTGTATACACACATAAACTTTTATACAATATCTCTAACTAGATATATTGATAAAGCTATATACATTTGTTCATAGATCAATATTTTCGATATTTCTATGTATTTATCTTTCTAAATGGAATGCCATCACTAGGCTTATGCATATTGTCAATGCCAGAAGTGAGAAGTCAAGTCAAATCCATGTTGTCTCTGAAGCCTGAGGAAATTCTTGGCATATTCATGATGCAATTTATGAAGCACTCTACTCAACAATGGGGAATGGTTAAACAAGTTATGGTACATGAATACTATGGAATATTATTGTTCTATCAGAAACCATAAATGGTCAGACTCTAGAGAAGCATGGAATGAGTAACAGGATCTGATACTGAGTAAACAGGGCAGAACAAAGAGAACAATACATACATTGACAACATTGTGAGATAATCAACCTTGAGGGAAGCAGCTCCTCTCAGCATTTCAGAGAGCTAGGACAATCATATTAGACAAGCTATGGACAATGTTATCCCCATCCAGAGGAAGAAGAAAAACAAAGCAAAACCAAAAAGTCCTTCAGAATCTGATGAAAACTTTATAAAAATGATTTATTATATATCTCCTTTAATTTTAATTCCTTATATTGAAAATGACAAATCTGTATACATGTTTGTCAAAAATATGTATGTATGAGACTTCTGGCCAAGATGGCGGAGAGAAGACAGGCACAGTTCGAAAGTCTCCTGATCTCTGATCTCTTTCCCATCTATCACATGAAACAAACCTCTTAAAAGAAATCCGAACCAGGAAACCCAAAAAAAGAAAAGCTAGGAGAGGAAAATCTAGCTCAGGATTTGTCTCCCACAGCAGCCTTGGCTGAATACCAGCAGGTGAGTCTGGGCTCTGAGGGAGATGCAGCCTGGGATCAGAGAGATTAAAAGCTTAATTTGGAACCAGGAGTCTGAGGGTTCGAAAGCTGGACCTGCTGGATCAGAGGTGGGGCTGGAGGAAGGGGGCTTGGGTCCGCGGGGAAGCAGAGGTGCTGGTGTTGGTGCTGCCCCCCTGGAGCTTGGGGAAGGGGCCTCGGGGAGAGGTCTGGTGCAGGAGAGCTGCAGACACCATCCCTGGGCTCCTCAGGTCTGAGAAACTCTGAGCCCACGCCTCCATTGCACTGAGGCCTCTTCTCAAACAAATGCAAACTACTTCTGCCTCAGGCCCAGGTGTGTGAGCAGAAGAACCAGCCCAGCTGAGGAATCACCTCAGGCCAGGGTAAAGCCCACCCTTGATGGAAGGCAAAAGAATTCAATAGCTCCAATTCCCTCCCTCAAGCAAAGGGAGAAGGCCTTGCAACCAAGGTCACAGTCACTCCAGAGAGGGCAACCAGCACCTCCTACTGGCCAGCCAGAGAAACTGCACTCATTAAAGCCTTTAGAGATCCCAAGCCCAGGTGAACCAGCCCCACCCAACTCAAGGTCTTAGATTAATGAAGAAGGGTCAGCGGAAAGGTGGATCCATAGAAAAATTCCTGGAAGGGAAAGACCCCAACTCAGAGAGACCTGGAACCTCTGAGGAGAACACAATCTGGTCTCCAGCACAGAAAGACTTCCTTGAAGAAATAAGGAAGGAGTTTAAAAATCAACTGGAAAATTTGGGGGAGACAATGAATACCTTGCAACAAGAAAACAAAACCTTAGAAAGTAGAATTGGACAAACACAAAAGGAGAATAAATTTCTCAGATGATCAATTGGACAATTACAAAATGAGAATAATTCTCTCAGATCCTCCAATGAGCAAATGCACAAGGAAATTAATTCTCTCAAAACCTCAATTGCTCAAATGGAAAACTCTTTCAAAAGTAGAATTGACCAATTGGAAAAGGTTAATGAAGAAAACTCCCCCCCCCAAAAAAAATAATGGATTCTACAGAAACTAATGACTCCATGAGACAGCAAGAGTCAGTTAAACAAAATCAAAAACTAGAAAAAATAGAAGCAAATGTGAAATACCTCATCAACAAAACCACTGACCTCAAGAATAGATCGAGAAGGGACAAACCTGAAAATTATAGGACTTCCTGAAAACATTGAGGAGAAAAAAAGCCTGGACTTAATATTACAGGATCTAGTGATGGAAAACTGCCCTGATGTCATGGAATTGGAGGGCAAAGTAGTTATTGAAAGAGTACATCGATCCTCACTAGAAAAAAGATCCTAAAATGAAAACACCAAGGAATGTTGTGGCCGAACTGAAGAACTATCAGATAAAAGAGAAAATCCTGCAAGCAGCCAGAAACAAACAATTTAAATATCAAGGAGCCACAGTAAGGATCACGCAGGACCTGGCTGCATCAACTTCAAGGGATCGAAGGCCCTGGAACGAGATATTTTGAAGAGCATGGGAGCTTGGAAGGCAGCTAAGAATCTACTTTCCTGCAAAGCTAAGCCTTCTCTTCCAGGGAAAAAAGATGGACATTTAAGGAAATGGAAGAATTCCAAAAATTTCTGATGAAAAGACCAGAGCTAAACAGAAAATTTGGACATCAAACAGGAGGTTCAAGAGACACATGAAAAGGTAAAAAAAAAAAAAAAAGGAGGGGGGCGATAAAAGTAAAAAAATGCAATCCAGTAAGTTGAAACTGGCTATATCCCAGCATGGTGGGGGAGAAACTCTCATAAATCCTGAGAAATGTAACTCTAACAGAGAGAATATACCTAGCCAGAAATCCAGAAATGATAGACATCCATGACCTATCCATGAGACTGATATCTGATGGGATGTAACTGGCTTTAACTCCACTGGGGAGAAAGACTCTAATAACTCTCAGGAATTTTGACTCTATTCAACAGAATATACTGAACTAGAAGGGACAGATACTCAGAATTTTATATGACTTAGATAGAATGATCTAAAAAAAAATACACTATCTCCCTAAAATCGGGGACAGGAAAGAGATGGGAGGAGGGAGGGGATTGAATGGAACAAATCTCATTACCCTAAGTGGTACAAAAATCCCCAAATACCAAATTAGAAATTTTAAAAATTAAAGGAGAAATTAATAAAATTGAAAGCAAAAAAAAAAACTGTTGAATTAATAAATAAAACCAAAAGTTGGTATTATAAAAAAGCAATAAAATTGATAAATCTCTCATCAATTTGATTAAAAAGAGAAAGAAGAAAACCAAATTGCTAGTATTATAAATGAAAAAAGATGAACTCACTACCAATGAGGAGGAAATTAAAGTAATAATTTGAAATTATTTTGCCCAACTTTATGCCAATATATTTGATAATCTGAGTGAAATGGATGAATATTTACAAAAATATAAATTGCCCAGGTTAAATGAAGAAGAGATTAAATATCTGAACAACCCTATCTCAGAAAAAGAAATTCAACAAGCCATTATTGAACTCCATAAAAAAATCTCCAGGGCCTGATGGATTCACAAGTGAATTAAACCAAACATTTAAGGAACAATTGGTTCCAATCCTATATAAACTCTTTGGAAAAATAGGGTAAGATGGAACTCTGCCTAACTCTTTCTATGAAACCAATATAGTACTGTTACCTAAGCCAGGAAGAGTCAAAACAGAGAAAGAAAATTATAGACCTAGCTCCCTGATGAATATAGATGCAAAAAATCTTAAATAATATCTTAGCAAAATGACTACAACAAGTCATCACTAGGATAATACATTATGATCAAGTAGGATTTATTCCAGCAATGCAGGGTTGGTTCAATATTAGGAAAGCTGTTAGTATACTCAATTATATCAATAACAAACCTATCAGAAACCATATGATCATATCAATAGATGCTGAAAAAGCTTTTGACAAAATACAGCACCCATTCCTATTAAAAACACTAGAGAGTGTAGGAATAAATGGACTGTTCCTTAAAATAATTAGCAGTATCTATCTGAAACCATCAACAAGCATTATACTCAATGCGGAGAGGCTAGAGGCATTCCCAATAAGATCAGGGGTGAAACAAGGGTGCCCACTATCACCACTACTATTCAATATTGTATTAGAAATGTTAGCATCAGCAATTAGAGAAGAAAAAGAAATTAAAGGAATTAGAATTGGGAAGGAAGAGACAAAACTCTCACTGTTCACAGATGACATGATGGTCTACCTAGAGAATCCCAAGAAATCATCTAAAAAACTACTGGAAACAATTAGCAATTTTAGCAAAGTTGAAGGTTATAAAATAAGCCCCCATAAATCCTCAACTTTCCTATATATGTCTAGCAAGAAACAGCAGGAAGAGCTAGAAAGAGAAATCCCATTCAAAGTAACCTCAGACAGTGTAAAATACTTGGGAGTCTATTTGCCAAGACAGACTCAGAATCTTTTTGAAAACAATTATAAAACACTTCTCACACAAATTAAATCAGATTTAAATAACTGGACAAATATCAACTGCTCATGGATAGGTAGAGCTAATACAATAAAAATGACAATTCTACCAAAAGTAAACTACCTGTTTAGTGTCCTACCAATCAAAATTCCAAAAAATTACTTTAATGAGCTAGAAAAAATTGTAAGCAAATTCATATGGAGAAATAAAAAGTAAAGAATTGTCAGGAGCTTAATGAAAAAAAAGTGCAAATGAAGGTGGTTTAGCACTACCCGATCTAAAATTATATTATAAAGCATCAGTCATCAAAACTGTTTGGTATTGGCTAAGAAATAGAGTGGTGGACCAGTGGAATAGACTAGGTGTAAAATCAGGAGAGGTTTATAGTAATCTGCTGTTTGATAAAACCAAAGAGTCCGTCCACTGGGATAAAAACTCCCTCTTTGATAAAAACTGCTGGGATTATTGGAAGTTAGTATGGAAGAAACTTAGATGAGACCAACACCTCACACCCTTTACCAAAATAAGATCCAAATGGTTACATGACAGACATAAAAAACAATACTATAAGAAAATTAGAAGATCAAGGACTATTCTACCTGTCAGATCTATGGAAAGGGGAACAGTTTATGACTGAGGAAGAGTTGGAGAACATCACTAAAAACCAATTAGATGATCTCGATTACACTAAATAAAAAAGCTTTTGCACAGGTAAAACCAATGTAATCAAGATCAAAAGAAAAGTAGTAAATTGGGAAACAATCTTTACAATTAATGATTCTGACAAAGGACTCATTTCTAAAATATACAGAGAACTGAGTCATATTTTTAAAACAAAAAGCCATTCCCCAATTGACAAATGGTCAAAGGATATGCAAAGGCAATTTACAGATGAGGAAATCAAAGCAGTCCATAGCCATATGAAAAAATGCTCTAAATCATTAATTATTAGAGAAATGCAAATTGAAGGTTCTCTGAGGTACCACCTCACACCTCTCAGAATGGCCAGTATGACCAGAAAAGATAATGATCATTGTTGGAAGGGATGTGGGAAATCTGGGACACTATTACACTGTTGGTGGAGCTGTGAACTCATCCAACCCTTCTGCAGAGCAATTTGGAACTATACCCAAAGGGCAACAAAAATGTGCATACCCTTTGACCCAGCAATACTGGAACTGGGTCTATACCCTGAAGAGATGAGGAAAAAGGGTAAAAACATTCCTTGTACAAAAATATTTATGGCAGCCCTGTTTGTGGTGGCAAAGAATTGGAAATCCAGTAAATGTCCTTTAATTGGGGAATGGTTTAGGAAACTCTGGTATATGTATGTCATGGAACACTATTGTTCTATTAGAAACCAGGAGGGAAGGGATTTCAGGGAAACCTGGAGAGATTTGCATAAACTGAAGCTGAGTGAGATGATCAGAACCAGAAAAACACTGTACACCCTAACAGCAACATGCTGGTGATGATCAACCTTGAAGGACTTTCTCATTCCATCATTCCATCAGCGCAACAATTGGGAACAATTTTTGGCTGTCTGCAGAGGAGAGTACCATCTGCATAAAGATAAGATGCTGTGGAGTTTGAACAAAGTACAAGGACTATTCCCTTTAATTCAGAAAAAAAACCCCAGATGTCTTATTGTCTGATCTGGTTACCTCTGAGAATTCTGTTCTCTTTAAGGATATGATTTCTCTCTCATCACACCCAATTTGGATCAAGGTACAACAGGGAAACAAAGTAAAGACTGGCAGAGTGCTATCTGTGGGGTGGGGTGGGGGGAGGGAAGCAAGATTGGGGGAAAACTGTAAAACTCAAATAATACCTTTAATAAAAAAAATTAAAAAATAAAAACCATTTTAATAATAAAAAATGTATGTACATTGCTAACCTAAGGTGAGGGGTTGGGAAGGGAAGGATTAAAGGAAATTTTGTAACTTAAAAATATACATATGGATGAAAAAATTAATTAAATCTTTTACTCATTATTGCTTCTGTTATTTTCTTTGGAACAAAGAGTGAGGGGTCTTAAAAACAACTTTATTCTACTTTTCTAGGCACTGAGTTTTATTTTGTTCTTTTAATTTCAACATATTATACGAACCACTTTAAAATCACCATTAAGAACGTGGTAAACATATTTTTTAAAGAAATATTTTAACATCACTTTCAAAGAGAAGAATTGGGGCAGCTAGGTGGCACAGTGACTAAAGCACCGGCCTTGGAGTCAGGAGTACCTGGGTTCAAATCCAGTCTCAGACACTTGATAATTACCTAGCTGTGTGGCCTTGGGCAAGCCACTTAACCCTTTTTGCCTTGCAAAAAAACAAAAAAAAAAAAGAGAAGCATCTTATAACAGTCCTAGAGATAGTTTGGGAAAATCATTTATGGGAATGGCTTCCAGGATTCATGTATTTTCAGATATGTGAGAGTGATCTCAATGTGACAGAAGGGTGAGAGGATAAATTTCCAAACAGTTTGCCTTTAAAGATGAAAGTAAAGTATAAACCTAGTTGCTTCCAAAATGTTTATGAATTTGAACTAAAAATGCCCTAAAATAATTTCTTAATATGTTTAATTGTATTTTTTGCTAGTCCCGGATTAATTTACATCTATAATTTCAAATTAGCATTTTTTTTAGGTTTTGCAAGGCAAATGGAGTTCAGTGATTTGCCCAAGGCCACACAGCTAGCTAATTATTATTAAGTGTCTAAGGCCAGATTTGAACTCAGGTATTCCTGCCTCCAGGGTCAGTGCTCTATCCACTGTGCCACCTAGCCATCCCTCAAAATAGTATTTGAAAATAATCTACCCAGTGCTTTGTAAAATAAAAACAAACTAATTACACATGTTCGTGTTATTCTTCTTTAATTTTCAATGTTTCCGATAAACTATTTTCCAAAAAAAAATAAAATGAAAACAGATAAGATGCTTTAATTAAAGGATTGCTAGACTACTCGAGATGTATGGAAAAAGTTCATCAGTATATAATGGTATTTTAAATCAGGAAAAGATGCAAGAAATAATAGAAAATAATTAGAAAAAAAGCAGACCAAAACAAATACAAGAATACTGGGCCAAAAAAAAGAATACTGGGCAAATGTTTAAAGTATAACTTAATGATGTTCAAAAACACCTAAAATGTATTAAAATAGAAAAGGAGATAAATATGAAGGAATTATATATTCAGAATTTTGGCAGTAAGACTTTTTTTGAAAATGAAATTAGATACAATTTTGAAAATTTGATGAAGAATATAGAGATCTTGTGTAAATGTTGGCATAGGTAAATATAATATCTCAATTGCCTGAGGTTGCAGTAATAATCACTGATCCTGAAAATACTGTCAATGCCATCTTTTATGTGCCTTTTGTAAATACCACATGGATTTCTGTCTATATTATTGAAATGATAGTTTCAGGGTGACCTCACATTTCTTTTGGGATCCGTCAAGATTAAGTGACTTCCTCAGGATCACACAGCTATTAATTGTTTGAGACTGAATATGAAGTTACATACTCCTTCCATTAAAACTGCTGCTCTGCTCAATGTATTACTAGCTGCCCCAATCTTAAATGTTTGCTCCAAAGGGATTTCCTTATTAATATTGTTTGAAAAGAATAAAAGCAACTACAATGATAACAATAATATATTTCTTTAGTTAAGCATTAAAAATACTTTATAGCAAAAAAGGCATTAGGAGGAAGAATGCCTAATGATTTTTAACTAGAAGGAAATGATAAGAGTTTTAAAGGTATACAAGAGAAAGGAAAGGGGGAAGGAAAACTTGGAAAAAAAAGTCAGGACAAATGATATGCATGTTAAAATATTTTATTTTTTCCCTACATATGTAGAAAATAGTTTTCTCATTGTCACAATAAAGCCCTTGTTTCCTCAGACTGTATATCAGGGGATTGACCATTGGTGTCACAATGATGTAGAATAGAGAGATGATCTTATCTGTTCCAAGAGAAGAACTGGACAAGGAATGAAAATAATCAATGAAGCCAGAACCATAGAATAAACATACAACTGTAAGATGGGATGAGCAAGTAGAGAAGGCCTTAGATTTCCCAGTGATAGATGGGAGCTTCAGAATAGTTCTGAGAATTCTGGTGTAAGAAAAAAGTATCAACAGAAAAGGAATCAAAGCAAATAGGAAAAAATCAATAAAAATAAAGAGTTCAGTCCTAAACGTATCCCCACAGGCCAACTTCATCAATGGGGGCATGTCACAAAAAACATGATCAAGTTTGTTTGAACCACAGAAAGGCACAGAGAAAACCTGGTATGTCTGAACATTATAGTTGGAATTCCAGTGACCCAGGATCCAATCACCATATGGACACACAATCTTGTGGTTCATGATTAGAGGACAGTAGAGGGGCTTACAGATTGCTATATAGCGATCATAGGCCATCACTGCCAGGAGGAAACTCTCTGTGAAACACAATTGTACAGCACATGATAGTAAAGAGATATGTCTTTTCTGGGTCCAAAGATTCTTGAGCATTCTTGGGAGAGTGACTGATGTGTAACAAATTTCCACAAAAGAGAAATTTCCAAGGAAATAATACATGGGTGTTTGGAGAGCTCGTTCCACATTGGTGATTACAATGATGAGACCATTACCTAAAAGTATATAAATATAGATAACTAAAATAATAACAAAGAGAAATCTTTGAAAGTTGTGAAGTTCAGAAAATCCCAAGGGAATAAATTCTTTTATGAAAGTATTTTTGTCTGTCAATTTTCCTGTATATTCCATCTTTAAAATTAGTAATTTGCAATAAAAGCTTTCACTTTCTTCTCTTAGACCTGGTTTCTGACTGAAATGAAAAGTGGACAGATTAGATTAGGTAATGATTGAGATGATTTTGAAATTTTTCTTTACTTTTAAATAGTCAAGCAGGTTGAATATTTCATGTTATGAAATCATACAGAGATATTGTATACTTTTTGTCCCTTTTTTGTCCTGCCTTCCCTTCCAATTCTACTTCTCAATGTTTTATATCTACTTTGTTTATCTATATTCAAAATATTTTTTCAAATTCCTCCTTTTTAATACTGATAATCTATTATTTACAGAGCCTTCATATCCTGAATATGTTATATTTGGTGTTTATTATTTCTACTAAGTGATCATGTTTTCATATTTTGAGTTATAAGATCATTTCTATGTCTGAATTATCTGACTCTATCTCAATTAGAATATTGCAAGCTAGAATTGGTATAGAAATCATAATTTTAACACTGCAAAACATTTCTATGCAAAATGTTTTAGAATCTAAAAATGAATATTAGAAAATTATATCAATTTCTATTCAATTCATTCAGTAGTTTATTCATTTGATCTGATAATCTATATGCATTTTAAATAAATTTTTTGAAGATTAAAATACTTTCTGGCACATTTTATATTTCAGGTAAACCAGAGAACTCACTGTCTACCAATGTCAAGTCATTGGAATTTGTGATTGGATTGCTCTGTGCCTGTTTAAGCCCTGGTAGTGACCATCTGATTGAAGAACTAGAATGGGATAGAATGAGTCTAGATGTATATTAGATAAAGTCTTTTGAAAATGACAATGTCTATACCAGAAATATTTGTGATATAAAACAAAATAGTCATTCACAGAATAGTAATAAGGAGAAGCAGGTACAAAGCAAAGCACATCAACTCTGTTGAATCTATGTTAGAGAATCTTCTAGCACTACCCCACTTATCGCAATGTAATTTGAAGAGAAAAAGGAAAAATATGCCTCAATGATCTCTAAAAAGCTGGGAGTATTTAACTGTAAATTGAAATTGTCTCAAGGCAAAACAGGCAATATTTTAAAAATTTATTAAAGTTTTCTTTGGATAGCAAGCATTTGTGTTGTAGGATGTTGCTAACTTGGTTTATAGTTATAGATGGTTAATCATCTCATTTGAGAATTGTGTTGACAAAAAATTTTAATATCTAAAGGTAAAGATGAGACTGAGCAGGCAATCTGCCTGAATTTCCCCATATATGAAGATCCCTTTAGAAATAGTTTCTTCAACTATAAAACCTCAATATAGACCAAAGTTTACTATTTTCTTCTTTTTAATTTTTTTCTTTTTGTTCTGATTCTCCTTTTGCAACATGATTAATATGGAAATATGCTTAACTTAGTTATACCTGTATTAGCTACATTAGCTTTCTCTCTTTCAGAAGGAAAGTGAGAAAGAGGCAGAAAAATTGTGAAACTCATAATCTAACAAAAGTGATTGTTAAAAACTATCTTTTCATGTAGTTAGAAAAATAACAGTACATTTTTAAAAAAGAAAAACTTGCTTCTCATTAAAAATAGTTTATTTCTTTATTAAAATAGTTACATGCCTTAACAAGCAAGATGTACTCCAGAGCTCAGATAAGGAAGTACAGTCTGAGGAAAAACATTCTGCACTGTTCCCAAAATACTGTTCAGTTCTCAAAACATTCACCTAAGACAAACACAAGGAAATGTATGGTATGCATGTGAAAAAGTGCTTGCTAAAACGCTTGTGTAGGTGATTACGTAAATGAAGAGTATAAAAGAATGTATCCTATGATCAATAAACGAACCAGCTTATTCACCACTTTGGTGCTTGTCTGAGTCCCTCTCCCACAGACCCAACAAAGGACAATTGCAATAGACTCGTGATGGAAAATGCCATCCACATCAAAAGAGAAAACTTTGGAGTTCCAACATAGATAGAGAGATAGATAGATAGATAGATAGATAGATAGATAGATAGATAGATAGATAGAATTATATTATTTTCACTTTTTTAACATGTGTTTTTTATTTTTGCTAGTGATTTCTTCTGGTTTTTCCTTTTTTATTCTGATTCTTCTTTCACAACAAGATTATATATCAAGATAGATGATAGATAGATAGATAGATAGATAGAATGTCCTAGAGTAGTTCCAATTTCAGAATAACAAATTGAGCAAATGACAGAGATCTTGTAAAGGTTTAATTAACAGGACTTAACAATAGATTTTGTAGAAGTGAGATGTAGTGAGAGTTATAATATGACTCAGATAAAAATCTTGAAGAAGTGGGAAAATAATGTTGTCCTTTATAGCGATAGGTAGAAATGGGGTTTTAGAAAACAGATAATGATTTCTATTTTGGACATATTTTATTTAAGATGTTTACTGGAAATTCAAGTAACAATCAATAGTGTCAAGGTCTGCAAAGTTGTTAATGAGCATTAGGTTTGAGAAAAGGTCTTTAATGATTGAGAGTTATTAGGAGCTTTGAAGAATGAAGTTTTGGTCAAGAGTGGGGTGAAGGGGAAATGGAATGGTCAGTTGTATGGTAGGAGGTGAGGTATGGGATTTGGATGATGATCTGTAGGAGTTCAGAGTCACTGGGATGTCAAGATTATGACAAGTGTGAGAATGTTCTTTACTGAGTGGATGCCATCATTCTTCTTCCATCAAAGAATGGTATAAGAAGAGATGAGAATCCTAAAGACAAAGAAATACTTATTTTTTTCTTTGTATCAGCGATTCTTCACGTCTCATTAGGAAGTTAGTGGACATAAGAGTTGTTTATATTGGGGAAGATGAAAGTAATTAATTTGAGGCAAATGAAAGACCCACACTGATCTCCAGCATCCGTTTCATAGGGAAAACTCCATCATCACCAAGAAGTAAAAGAGAAAAGAGTTCTACATTCTTATTTCAGTTTGAACGAAGAACTCCGATTTTAGCTCACAATCTTTTATATGTCATTATTATTGCTATTGTACTTCATTCTTAAAGAGGACAAAGGGAGATTTTTCCATCCTAAGCACATGAATTGGATTTGCATTTGGGGGGGGGTGAGAACCATGTAATGCCACCAGTTTCACTTTCCCCATCAGAGGCATCTGTATCTAGTGTCTAGGTACAAATCAGGATGACTACAGATGTCCCTAGATGAAAGTCAATCATGATTCAGTTAATTGCCCAAGGTTGTTCACTTAGTGTCAAGATTTTGAGGTTGAATTTGAACTCAGGTCCTTCAGACTTAAGGGATGGTGCTTTAACCACTCTGCCACTGGTCCCCCAGAGCATTCATATAATCGATCTCTGACTCTGTCTCTGTATCTGACTCTGTCTTTAGTGTTCTTTCTCTCCCTCTCCTCTCCCCCATCTGTCTCTCTTCATAATATATTTAGATGTATAAATATAAATCCAACTTTTACATACATATATTCAACATACAAAATTTTATATAATATTTCCCTCTAGATATCTTGATGCATCAATAATTAATTATTGACAGATCCGTCTTATTTTCCATGTATTTATTTTTCTATCTAAAATGTAAACACTAGGCTTATATATATTCTCAACAACAGTCATAAGTCACGTCATATTCATTTTGTCCCTGAAGGTTGAGGAAACAGAACATTAAAAAGTCAAGAAATGCTTGTCCTTCTTGGCACATTAACGATGCAACTTATGAAACATTCTTAATCATTTATTCTATCTTTTTCTTTTAAACACAGAATGAGAGGTCTGAAACAGAATTTTATTTTATTTCATATGACACTGTTTTATTTTATTGTTGTAAATTTAACTTACTTTATGGTCTTCTATAATATTAGCATTATTATAAGCAAGGTAAAATGATTTTTTATAAAATTAAGATATCACTTTGAAAGTGAGGCATCTCATCACTGTTCTTGAGTTACTTTGGAAAAGTACTTTCTGGAAGGGGTTCCAGGGTTCCTATGATTTCCTACTTGTGTGAGTAATCTGAATGTGTAAGAAAGGTGGATACTAAGTTGCAAATAGTTTGTCAAAGAAAATGAAGGAAAATAGAAGACCTGGTCACTTACAACAAGCTTTTAAATCAGATCTAAAAATGTCCTCAAATGATTTCCTAATGCATTTAATTGTATTATTTGCTAGCCAAATTTATCTATAGCTTCAAAATCATACTATAAAAACAGCCTATCCAATGCTTTGTAAAATCTAAACAAAGTTACAAAGTTATATACAAAATATAAAGAAGTTCTCTGTATTCTCTCTCTATTTTTCAATACTTCATCTAATGTTATTTTCTAAAAAATAGCAAACTGATAGATCAAGGAGTGATAATTTAAGAGTTGTTAGTATATACAAAATGTATGGAAAAATGCATCAGTATATTATAATTTCTTAAATTAAAAAACAATGCCAACAAATAATAGAAAATATAATTAGATCAAACAAAATACAAGAATATTGGACATATGTTTAATGTAGAAAGCAATAATTTTCAAACATTCCTAAATTTTAATAAAATAGAGAAAAATAAATAATGAAATATATATATATATATATTCAGAAAGTTTGATAGTCACATAGTTTTGAAAATAGAATTACATGCCATTTGAAAATTAGAGGAAGAGCACAGAGAACTTGTGTACATTTTGTCATGTGTAAGTATAATTTCTCAATGGCCTCAGATTGTAGTTGTAGTCATGGATCTTGAAAATATTATTATTGTCACCATTTAAGTCTTTTGTAGATATCACATTATTTGGGTAAAGATTTTTGAAGGAATAATTTCATGGTCATCTCAAACTTCTTCTGAAAACAACCAAGACTAAGTGTCTTGCTCAGGATAACACAACTACCGATCGTCTGAAGTTACATATGAACTTAGATGCTCCTGTCTTTAAGTCCTGGTGCCCTAATCAATGTTTTATTCAGCTGCCCCAATTTTATATGATTGGTGAAAAGGAAGTTCCTTATTAATAATGATGAAAAATACAAAAACAATTAGAATGATCACTACAATGTTTGTTCTTAGATTATATATAAATTATGTTCTATAAAGGTGGAATTGGAAGGAGGAATGTTTTAAGGTTTATAACTAAAAGGGAATGATAAGAGTTTAAAAGGCAAAGGAAGAGAAAAAATTGTTCAGGATAAATGATTTGCATGAGAAAATATTTTATTTCTTTACCCTACCTATTTCAAAAATAGTTTTCTCATTGCCCTATTGAAGTCCTTGTTTCTCAGACTATATATCGTGGGGTTAACCATTGGTGTCACAATGATGTAGAATAGAGAAAAGAACTTATCTATTCTGCCTGAATAACTGGACATTGATTGCAAATAAGCAATGAAGCCAGAAATATAGAATAAACATACAACCATAAGATGAGATGAGCAAGTAGAGAAGGCCTTGGATCTCCCAGTGATTGATGGGAGCTTCAGAATTGTGCTGAGGATTCTGGTGTAAGAAAAAAGTATCAGCAGAAAAGGAATCAAAGCAAATAGTAAACAATCAATAAATATAAAGAACTCATTCCCAGAGGAATGCCCACAGGCTAATTTCATTAATGGCGGCATGTCACAAAAAACGTGATTGAGTTTGTTTGAACCACAAAATGGTACAGAGAAAACCTGATATGTCTGCCCCATGATAACTGGAATTCCAGTGACCCAGGAGCCAATCACCATCTGGATACACATCTTGTGGTTCATGATTAGAGGATAGTAGAGGGGCTTACAGATCGCCATATAGCGATCATAGGCCATCACTGCCAGGAGGAAGCTCTCTGTGACTGCCAGAATAAGAAAGAAACATAGTTGTACAGCACATGACAGTAAAGAGATATTTCTTTTCTGGCTCCAGAGATTCTTAAGCATTCTTGGGATAGTGACTGATGTATAACAAATTTCCACAAAAGAGAGGTTTCCAAGGAAGAAATACATGGGTGTTTGGAGAGCTCGTTCCACATTGGTGATTACAATGATGAGACCATTACCTAAAAGTATGCATATATAGATCACTAAAATAATACCAAAGAGAAACCCTTGGAAGTTGGGAAGGTCAGAAAATCCCAAGAGAACAAGTTCTTTCATGATAGTTAGGTTTTTGTCAGTCATTTTCCCTGTATATTCCATCTTTAAAATTAACAATTCACAACAAAAATTTCATATTTTTCTGACTCAGAATTGGTTTTTGGCTCTGAAATGAAAAGCAGAGAAGTTAGATCTTATGATGACTAAGATAACTTTGAAATCTTTAATTTTAATTTTTAAATAGTCATCCTGTTTGAGCATTCCATGTTATAAAATCATATATAGATATTGTATCCTTAGTTGTACTTTTTTGTGTGCCAATTTCCCTTCCACATCTAACATTCACTGTTTTATATTTGCTATTTTTTTTAAATTCAAAATAATATTTTCCTAAATCCTGATTTTTCAATATAAATAATTTCTGGTCTATATTTAAAGATTCTTTATATTCTCAATGTTATATTCAGTGCTTATACTTTCATATTTTGAGTTATAAGATCATTTCTTTCTCTGTCACTGTAATTATTGTTATTAAGAAACAATAAGACTTACTCTGCCTTGAAGTAGTCATTTTTCTTCCTTTACTCTTAATAAATTTTCTTGCAAGAGAGAATTGATGTACAAAGCATAATTTTTTTACACTGCAATGGAGATTTTGATGCAAAATATTTTAGAATGTAAACAAATATTGGAGAATTACACCATTTTCCACTCAATTATTTATGTTTTTTTAATCATTTAAATAAGCATGCCTGCTTAGCAAGAAAAATTTTTTTGATCTGATAATCTACATTTTTGTAAATAACTTTTTTGCATATTTTAGTTTTTTTTCCAAGCACATTTTGAATTTCAGGTAAACCAGAAAGCTCTGTCTCCCAAAGTTTAAGCTTTCTGAGTCATTGGATTGCGCTGTGCCTGAGTAAATGCTGGTACCTATCAACTGATTGTGGAATTATGATGCAATGTAAAGAGTCTAGATCCAGAGATTAGATAAAGTCCCAAGAAAATGACTATGGAGTAGAATTGAAGTCTGTGCCAGAAATATCTGTGACACAAAACACAATCGTCATTCACAAAATAGTAATGAAGAGAAGCAGGTAAAGAACACATAATATCAACAATGTGTTGTATCTTTGTGTGTCACAGTACTGGCACCACCCAATTTCGCAACAAATTATTTGAACAGCAAAAGGAAGGAGATGCCTCAATGATCCTTGGAAAGTTCACAGTGTTTCATAATGCCAAACAATTTTTTTTCCACTCTCATGCCTTTTTTTAGCTTGCATTTTTTTCTCCTTTTGTTAATATTCTTTTTTTCACAATGTAAATGATATGAAAATATACTTAACTTAGTTATGCCTGTATAGGCTATATTAGATTGCTCTCTTTCATGTGTACAAGTAAGGAAAGAGAGGGCGGTACAAAAATGTGAAACTTGATATCTTACAAAAATGACTGCTAAAAAGTTTCTTTGCATGTAGTTGGAAAAATAAACACATTAAGAAAAAAGAAAATCTTCATTCACAGTAAAAATCACATAATACTTTACAAATCTAAGCAAAGTGAAGATATTCTTTATATCTCAAATGAATTGTTCATACCATGCTTTTTGATGATAATTATGTCTCAAATGCTCAAATTTTTATTGATGATAACAGTAAGAATAATGTTAGAGTACTCCACTAGAGAGAGAGAGAGAGATGCAGAGAGAAAGAGAGAATCAGAAACAGATATAAATATAGACAGAGACAAAAAGACAAAAGAGAGAAAAAGAGAAAGTGAAAGACAGAGAGAAAGAGGGAGAGTAAGTGAGAAAGGCAGATCGACAGACTGTCTGGTCTGTGGAATTTTTTTCAGCTAATAGTGTTTCAAATTGCATAGTACAAGTGATTTCACATCAGATTTGTTCTCTTTACCAGGACATTGCTGATAGAATTTCACATGAAGATCTCCAGGGTCCTTACTGAATCATGGTGTGTGAATAAAATCTTTGAATTTTCTAGGGCCAAGATGCTTAGAAATCAATTAAACAAAATAAAATATATTCAAAAGGCTGTGATATAAAGTTAGATATATAGTTTACTTACATTTTTCTGTTGAGATAAAATCATATTCACATGATTCTTTTCATTCATTCATTCACCTGCCATTAATATAGTGCTTCAGGGTTTTAAAAAACATTCTTTTTCACATAAAATTCTATTCTTATAAAACTTTTATACTATATTGCTACTTTGGTCAAAATTGATCTGAATTTATAGGGGAAGAAACAAACTTAAACATTGCAAAAATTTTTCACAATGCCAAAATACCAATAAGTTTCTCATTTCACTTTCAGTGTTGTTCCCACAGTGTTGTGGGGCCTATACTTTAATCTTTAATCATTTTAAAAATCATTTCCAGGTATATCACAGAAACCAAAATGCTATAACAAAAATGAATGCAGATTTAGTTGAATGCAGCCAGAGCTTTTAAATAGAATGGATTCTCAACCTACTCTATTCTCTGGGGATAATTTCTCTCCCTGACCATATTTCTTTTTTAATGAGAAGCCAGATCTTCAGAGTATAAGTCTTGCAATTTAAGCATGCATTAAAAATAAAGTATGAAATATTGGAAAAAGTTTTGGACTGTTGCTTTCTAAGTATATGACACTGAAAAATTTTTACATAAATCACTTGACTTCAGATTCATTTAAATCACCTATGATTCAGAATTTATAGATTATGGAACTAGGTGTTCTCACTTTACCAGATTACATAAACCTTAAGTAAAGAGTAAAATACTTTTTCCTCTTTTGATTTTGATACTTTAATGTCTTTGTATCCAAATTTTAATACCTCCATTCCTTTTCCCTCTGTGGGTTGGTCAGTAATCAAATATAAATTATATTCATGTAAACCATTTCTGTATTAGTTATTTTGTTTCAGAAGACTGAAATGAAAGGGGAAAAGTCAATGAATGAAAGTGAAAAATATAACATGCTTCAGTCTGTTATTCAAGTAATATTAATTCTTTCTCTGAATGTGGATTGCATGCTTCAGTATTAGTTCTTGAGAGTGTCTTGAATCACTTTATTGCTGAGAATAGCTGTCATTCGCAATTCTTCATTCAACAATATTGCTGATAATATATCCAACATTCTCTTAGTCCTGCTCATTTTATTGTGCGTCAGTTCATGTTGGTCTTTCCAGGCATTTCAGAAGTCATTATAGGGTCATTTCTCAAAGCACAGTAGTAATCCATTACAATTATATATAATTTATTTACTCATTCCCCAATTGATTGACATCCTTTCAAGTTTCATCACAAAAGCTCTTTTATAAACATTATTTTTTTGAGAAAAATAGGTTCTTTTCCCTTCTTTGAATGTCTTTAACATATACATATAGTAATCATATTGCTGGATCAAAGGGGTTGTGTGGTGTTAAAACCCTTTGGACATGGTTGCTAACTACTCTTCAGAAGGATGGATCTAATCATAATCCATCAACAATGCCTTAATATATATATATTAGTTTTTCCACAACAGCTCCAAAATCAAATATTTTCCTTTTTTGTCACATTAATTTGTTTGGTGTGAGGTGAAATATAGATATTGTTTTAATTTGCATTTTTCAAATAATAGTGATTTAGAGCATTTTTCATTTGAGAATAGGTAGCCTTGATTTCTTTGTCTCAAAACTGGATGTTCATAGCATTTATCAATTGATGAATAACTTCTACTTTTTATAACTTTTGTATAAGTTTGATTCAGGTCTCTATAGATTTGAGAAATGAACCTTTTATCAGAGATAACTATTAGAAATGTTTTCCCAGTTTGTGTTTTACTCTCTGACCTTGTGACTGCTTTATGTAAAAGTTTTTTCATTCTGTTAAAAAGTCAAAATGAGGGGGCTGCGAGGTGGCCCAATGGATAGAGCACTGACCCTGGAGTCAGGAGTACCTGAGTTTAAATCTGACCTCAGACGCTAAATTACCTAGCTGTGTGGCCTTGGGCAAGCCACTTAACCCCATTGCCTTGCAAAAAAAGAATCCAAAAAAAATCACAATGATCTTTTTTGTTATACATAATTATTACTATTTCTGCACTGGTTCCAAATTATTCCTATTTTTTAATCTAAGAGATAAACTATTTGTGCTCTATTAATTTGCTTGTGGTATTAAACTCTAGGTATAAATCATAGATCGATTATTACCTTTTTTATTGTAAAGTTGTTGATGTATATATAATTTTTGCCATACTGTTTTCTAGTTTTTTCAGCAATGTTTGTTAAATAATGAATTTTTGTTTCAAAAGCCTGGGTCTTTTGATTTATCATATAATAGATTATTATGACCATTTATTTAAATGTAATTGGAGCCTAATGCATTCCACTCATTCACCTACTACTTCACCTATTTCATATCCAATACCAGATGGTTTTGATAGTAGCTACTTTATAAACCATTTGAGATAGAGTATGACTAGATGTTATTCCTTCACTTTTTTTTTTCCAATTGCTACCATTGATATCCTTGAGGTTTTTTTCTCTCTAATGGATTTTGGTATTAGTTTTTGTAGGTCTGTAAAATAAATTCTGATGGTTTGTATAGCAATGAATAAATAAATACAGTTTGGAAGATATAATTTTTATTATATTGACTTGGCCTACCCATGAGCAATTATTTTTTCCTTTTGTTTCAATTTGACTTTACCTGTGTCAAAAGTTTTTTTTTTTTATTATATATGTCTTCATAAAGTTTTTCAGTTTCTCTTTCCATGTAAATTCCCAAGTATTTTATATTACCTTTAGTTATATTAAAAGGAATTTCTCTTTTATATATCTTGCTTCTATACTTTATTTGTTACATATAGAAATGTTGATGACTTTATGTGCATTTATTTTGCATCCTGCAACTTTTCTAAAGTTGTGAATAAATAAGTGAAATAAATAAATAAATAATTTTAGAAAAATATTAATAATTTCATGGGGATTTTTGGTTGATTCTCTAAGTTTTTCTAAATAAAGCATTATAGCATATGCAAAGAATGATATTGTTTTCTGTTTTGTTTTGTTTTGTTTTTTTATGTTTTGGCAAGGTAAATGGGTTTAAGTGGCTTGTCCAAGGCCACACAGCTATGTAATTACTGAGTGTCTGAGGCCAAATTTAAACTCAGGGACTCCTGACTCCAGGGCCAGTGCTCTATCCACTGCACATCCTAGCCACCCCTGATAATTTTGTTTCCTCATAGGACATATTTATTCGTCCCCTGATTTTACTGGGAAGACTTCTAACATCCTAATTAAAATAATGTTTGATGATGTTTTAAAATAAGTTACCATTTTAAGGAAAGTTACATATATTCCTTTGTTCATTACTATTTCTTTTTTTATTAAGAATTGGTACTTACATTCAATTAAATACATTTTTTGCATTTATTGAGGTAATTTTATGATTTCTGTTCTATTTGTTAGTAACATGGTCCATTATGCTAAATTTGTTGTAATATATAAACATTCTAGAATTCCAGAAATTAATCCCATGTGGTCAGAATATGGGATCCTTCTTAAATATTGCTTTAATCTCTTTGATAGAATTATATTTAAAATTTTTATATCAGAATTAATTAGGGAAATTTGTCAATAATTTAATTTCTCTGTTTTGACTCTTCCTAGTTTAAGTATAAGTGTGATATTTGAGTCAACAAAGGCATTTGATACAGTTCTTTCTTGCCTTTTTTTCAAATATTTTTTTAGTAACTGCATAAATATTTCCTTAAATGTTTGGCGGAAGTCACTTGTTAATCTGTCTCATCATAGTCATTTTTCTTAGAGTTTTTTAAAGATGACTTTTTAAATATCTTTTGCGTCTAAGATTGCATTATTTAAGTACATTATTGCTTCAGCTAATGTAGGTAATTTACATTTTTGCAGATAGTTATCTAATTTTTTATTATAAAATTTATTGATCTATTTTTAGGGCACAATATCTCCTAACAATTGTTGCATTTTTTTCTTCATTGGCATGAATTAACTTTTATTTTTTATCCTAATTATATTGTTTACTTATTTAAAAACAAATACATTAGATGTTTTTCAATTTCATTCCATTTTCCATAAAACTTGCTTCTAACTTTATTTGTTAGTTCATTGGTTTTCTTATTATCAATTTTATTAATTTCTCTTTTGATTTTCAGAATTTGCAATGTGGAATTCAAATGAGGACTTTTAATTTGTTCTTGTTAAAGGTTATTTTCCTAGTCGGATGCTCAATTCATTGGTTTTCTTTTTTGTTTATTTTATTGATGCAAGCAATTAAATACATAAATTTCCCCTCCTGTGAAAAATTTGGCTATATCTTATAAATTTTGATAGGTTGTCACGTTATCATCATTTTTAGTAAGGTTATTATTTGTATGATTTGTTTCTTGATTCATTTATATTTAGAATCAGATCATTTAATTTCTAACAAATTTTAATATCTACTTTACATTGTTTATTATTGTTTATTATTGCAATTTTAATTCATTATGATCTAAAAGGAAAGTATTTACTCTTTCTCCTTTTCTGTACTTGTTTGCAAGTTTTAATATCCTAATACATTGTCAATTTATGTGCAGATGTCAAGTACTGCTCAGGAAAAAAAAATTATATTTCATTCAATTCTCATTCAATCTTTTGCAGTAATGTCATAACTTTTTTTTTTCAAAATTTTATTCACCTCCTTAAATTCTTTTTGTTTATATTATTTTAGTTCTGAGATGGGAAAATTTTTCCCTAGTATATAGTTTAAATATGTATTTCATCTAGTACCTTATACAACTTCTTGAAATACTTAGATTTTATTCATTTTGAAATGTATTATTTTAGTGTTCATATGACTTTATTGTTTTTTGTTACATTTAGATCTATTTTTACATTTATCTAAAATCACAATTTTTTACTCTTGCTTTATTTGCTTCAGCTGAGGAAATAAATTTTTCACCAACTCTAACATTGACCCTGCAAGTATTTCTATTTCATATGTGTTTCTTATAAACAACATACTAAAGGAAGTTCATCTTTCATTGTTTCTACTATGTTTCCATTTCATGGAGGAGTTCATAATCTTTACATTAATATTGTTATGATAACTGACTTTATATTTCCCTCCATACTATTTTTCCTTAATTATTGCCATCTCTTACTTTCCCACTTTTGACTCTACACAAATGTTTTACTTTTGATCACCACTTTCTCCAATCTATCACCCTTTTTATCTGCTTGCATGTCCTTTCTATTATCCCCATCCCATTTTACTTTTTTGGGTAAAATAGGCTCTATTCACCTAGGTATGTAAGCTTTATTCTAATTTATCCAGTTTTGATGAGAGTGAGATTTTAATCAGGGCCTATCACCTCTTCATTTTCCACTACATTGTAATATCTAATTCATGCCTCTTTTATGAGGGATTATTTAGCACAACTCAACCTTCCTCTTCTTCTTCCAGTGCAATTTTCTTTCTAACCCGTTTATGCTTTAGAGGACTGATCAGTCACCTTATATCCACACTCTTTGTCTGTATATATTTCTGCTTCTTGCTTTTAATTGTTTATTATGCTATTTCATTTCTTTCCAATAACATGCAAAGAAAATTTTCAACATTTAACTTTCTGTAAGCTTTTGAGTTTGAATGTATCATAGTTATTCATATGGTGTAATTAATGTGACCATGTTCTAGTACTCGTTACAGCACTAAGCATCAGTTCAAGCAAATCTTTTCAGGATTCCCTGAAGTGCAATCACTGACATTTCTTATGGAATAATGATGCTCCAACATATTCATATAGCATAACTTGTTCAGCTATTCCCCAAATTCTTTAATTTCCAATTGTTTGCTACTACAATTAGGGTTGCTATTGCTTTTTTCTTTTTTTTTTTTTAGGTTTTTGAAAGGCAACTTGGGTTAAGTGGCTTGGCCAAGGCCACAGAGCTAGTTAATTAATTATCTCAGGGTCGACTTGAACCCAGGTACTCCTGACTCCAGGGCCAGTGCTCTATCCACTGAGTCACCTAGCTGCTCCCAGATTTTTCCCCTTTTTAATGATCTCTTTGGGATAAGTCTAGTTGTGGTATTGCTGAATAAAGGGTATCCACTGATTCATTGCCCTTTGGGCATAGTTTTAAATTGCTCTCCGGGATGATCCAGTTTTCCCACATCCTCTGTAACACTGATCCTTTTTTTTTTTATCATTTTTGTGAATATGTTAGTTTTGAGGTTTTACCTCATGGATGTTTTAATTTACATTGCTCAAATCAATAATCATTTAGGACATTTTAAATATGACTATAAATAGCTAATTTCTACATCACACAACTGTGTATCTTCATTGTCCATTTATCAATTAGAAAATTACTTGTAGTCTTATAAATTTGAACCAGTTTTCCATATATTTTAGAAATGAGTTTTTTATTAGAAACACTAACTGTGAAAATATTTCCCATTTGTTTTTGTTCTATCTTATTTTGGTTGCATTGATTTTATTTGTGAAAAATTTTTTCAATTTAATGTAATCAAAATTATCCATTTTGCAATTTCTAATGTTGAACTCTGTTTTGAATTTCTGGTATAAATTCTACCTGATTGTAGCATTATATTAGTGATACTGTAACAAAATTCATATGGTAGGCAAAAAAGTCAGTAATACAAGGGAATTATTGAAAAAATTCAAAAATTATATTATAAAGTGACAGGCATCAAAACTGTCTGTTAGTGGTTAAAAATAGAGAAATGGGCAGAGTAAGGGCAGGAATTCCCAGAAACTAATCCGCAAAAAGCTCTAAAAGCCATGAAATTATGACTCTAGCCAAAACTTAGAGGGGTAAATGCACAGAAAGACTAATTGATACAATTTCACAGTCGAAGACAACTTAAAAGATCTACAGGAAAGGTCTGTTTCACCAGGACCAGTGAATGGAAAAAGCTGCAGATTTTTAAATTTTAATTTACATATTAAATTTACAAATAAAATATTTTAATTTACATATTAAATTGAATTAATCATTTAAAAATTGAATGTAAACAAAGTAAACAGGTTTAAAAGGAATGTTTAAAATTGGCAAGCAAGTTTCACAGATGTTTCTAAAAAAGACTCATTTCTAAAATATATAGAGAAAGGAAATAAATGTATAAGATCACAAATCATTCTCTTTTTAATAAATGGTCAAAGGATATGAACAGAGTTTGCAGATGAAGATATAAAAGCTATCTATAGTCAAATAAAAAGCTCCAAGGTATTGAAGATTAGAAAATGAAAAATAAAACAGTTTTGAGATCCCTATCTGAATAGCTAAAAGGACAAAAAAGGAAGATGTTCAATGTTAGAAGGAATGTGGGAAAACTGGGATATTATTGCGATCTTGGTGGAACTATAAATTTATTCCACCATTCAGCACAGCAATTTGAAACTATTCCCCAAAGACAATAAAAACTGTGCAGTCTTTGATCCAAGAATACCACTATTCTGTTTGTGTACTAAAGAAATTATAAAACAGGGACAAAGACTCAATATGCAAATATGTTTATAGGAACTCTCCTTGTGGTGGAAAATAATTGGAATTTGAAGAACTGTCCATCAATTGGGGAATCTCAATGAACTGTAATACAAGGTTTTAATGGAGTGCTATCATTGTATAAGAAATTTTGAGTGACTTGTTTTCAAAAAAAACCTGGAAAAACTTCCATGAACTGAGTGAAGAGAGAATAGAACCTGAAGAACATTATATACATTAACAGTAGATAAGGGTGGGTGGTAGAGCAAAGCAAAACTCAAAAATCTGTCGAAAGCTGAATTTTGAAAATTATTATTTCATTCAATTGGAAAAAAGAATAAAATAAAAACAAAAAAATATCACTAGAGTCCATAGGATTAAGTGAATATTTTCTTTTTTAACTTTTTTAAAATGTAAATATTGTATGTTTTCCAATTATATGCGATAGTAGTTTCTACCTGTCATTTTTGTAAGATTTTGAATTTTACCATTTCCTCCAACCCTCTTTACCTTCCCCCTCTCCTCACAGTCTGATAATCTTGGTTTCCATGCTCTGCATTGATCCAAATTGAATGTGTTGAGAGAAAAAACATATACTTGTGGAAGAAATAAAATGTTAGAAATAGTAAATTTATGTAGTACATAAGAAAACTTATTTTGAAAAAATGATGGTAATAATCTTTAGTCTTCTTGAAAACTTCACAGTTCTTTGTCTGGATACAGATGGTATTCTAAAATTGTCACTGATTATTACAATGATGGAATGGACAAGTTCGTTAAGGCTGATAATCACTCCAGTGCTGTTGTTAGGGTGTACAGTTCTACTCATCTCACTCAGCATGTGCTCATGAACGTTTTTCCAAGCTTCTCTGAAATCCCCTCCCTCCTGGTCCCTTTTTTTTTTCCTTTTTCCTTTTTGGTTTTTGTAAGGCAATGGTGCTGATTTTTGTTTTTGTTTTTTTTCATTGTCTGAGGCCAGGCTTGACTCAGGTCCTCCTGACTCCAGGTCCATTGCTTTATCCACTGTGCCACCTAGCTGCTCCCCTCTCCAGTTTCTAATAGAATAATAGTGTTCCACAACACAGATGTACCACCATTTGTTCAGTCATTCCCCAGCTGATGAATATCCCCATCAATTTCCAATTATTTTCCACCACAGTCAGAGCTGTTATAAATATTTTTGTACACACAATGTTTTTTTTACCCTTTTTCATGATCTCTTCAGGGAATATACCCTGTAGGAGTATTGCTGGATTAAATAGTATACACATTTTTTTTGCCCATTGGGCATAATTCCAAATTGCTCTCCAGAAAAGTTGGGAATTTAGTATTAATTTTTTCTAGCTCACTAAAATGATTTTTGGAAAACTGACTGCTATGACACTAAATAAGTAATTTAATTCAGCTAGAACTGTCATTTTTATTATATTAATTCTGTCTACCCTTTAGCAATTGATGACTGCCCAGTTAGATCTGATTTTATTTGTGTGAAAAGTGTTTTATAGTTGTTTTCAAAGCTTCTGAGTCTTCCTTGGCAGGTAGACTCACATGAATTTTATGTTTTCTGAAGTTATTTTAAATGGAAATTCTCTATTTCTTGCTGATGTATGTCATTAGTAATATAAAAAAAATATTTGGGGATTAATGTGGGTTTCTTTTATATCCTGTGACTTTGCTAAGGTGGCTAATTGTTACCAGTAATTTTTTTAGTGATTTTCTAGGGTTCTCTAGGTATAATTCATATCATCTACAAAGAGTGAGGGTTTTGTTTCATCATTATCGATTCTATCAATTTCTTTTTCTCTTATTGTTAATGCTAATATTTCTAATACAATATCGAATTAAAATTTTAATTTAAAACAATTAATTAATTAAAAGTTTAATTAAAAGATTCAATATTTCTGCCTTTCAGCATTTGATTTTGTGGTTTGTATGCCTTATTAACATGATCAATTTTTCTATTGGCTCCATGCCCTACAAGAAAAAAATAGTTATATTCCTTTCTATCTCTATTCAATTTTCTCAAGCAAAAAGTTTTCTTTTAAGTTTTTAAACATTCTATTGACCTCCTTAACTTCCTTCTTGTTAATTCTATAATTAGATTAATCTAATTTTTCTCCAGTCTGTATATATCTCTCTCTGCTTCAAATGTGTTACTTCTAAGCAGCATATTATGGAATTCTGGTTTTTACTCCACTCTGCTATCCACTACCTTTTTAAGGGGAAGTTCATCCAATTCACATTCAAAGTTATAATTACTAACTTTATTGTCCTCCATGCTAGCTCTCCTCCATTTGCAATTTTCCCTTTTTTTTTCACCTTATCCCTTACATCCGTGTTTGCCTCTGAAAACCATCTCCTTCTATGTGTTTGTCCCCTTCTATCCAAACCTCTCTCTTTTCCCTTTCCCTTTTATGCTTCTTCCTTCACTTTCTTCTTTCAGTGCCTCCTTCACTACCCTTACTTGAAAGTTAAGATAAATTTCTAAATTCAGCAGAGTACGTGTGTATGTTAATCCCTCATTGAGCTGAATCTGATGAAGATAAGAGTCATGCTGTTCTTGCCCCCTTCCTTCTTCACCTCTATTTTAATAGATCCTCTTATTTCTTCATGTCATGTAATTTACTACATTCAATCTACCCCTTCTTCCCATTTCTCTACTGATCCACTTTTTTATTGAGAATTTTGTGTAAAATAATTCCATCAAATTCATGGGCATATCAGGGATGTCCATTCCTTCTGCCTAAGTATTTTTCCTTGAATTCAGATGCAATTCTCAAGAATTATGAGAATCATCCTCCCCAGTTGGGATTTAACTAGTTTTTGTTTTGTTTTACTGTGTTTTGGGTATTTTTTTGGCAAGGCAATGTGGCTAATTGACATGCCCAAGGTCACAAAGCTAGGTAATTAAGTGTCTGAGATCAAATTTGAACTCAGGTCCTCCTGACTCCAGGGCTGGTGCTCTATCCACTGTACCACCTAGCTGCCCCAATGCCACCTAGCTGCCCCATAACCAGTTTAATCTTATTAAATAACAGTATTTATTTTTCCCCTGTTTACCTTTTCATGTATCTCTTTAATCTCCTGTTTGAAGATAAAATTTTCTATTTAACTATGGTCCTTTCAATAGAAAAGCTTGATAGTGTTTCACAATAAGACTGTATATGGAGATACATATGTAGTTTCTGGATAACAAATTGGGCTGATATAAGAGATATTGCAGAGGTAAAATTAACAGGTCTTAACAATAGATTCCATAGGAGAAGAGTGATATAGTGAGAATTATAGTATGACTCTTGGGTAACAAGCTTGAAGAATAGAGAGGATAGGGCCTATGCAGTACTAAATAGCAAAGGGGATCAAGAATAAAGAATAAAGATTACTATTTTTTGAAATAATGAGTTTAAGATTTCAACTAGATAGCTAAGTAAATATCAATATTGCCAAAGTCTGCAAAGATACCAAAGAAAATTAGGTTTGAGAAAAGGTCTTGGCAGTTGTGTGGTTGGAGGTGAGGAATGTGACTTAGAGGATGATATGATTGATATATATATATATATATATATATATATATATATATATGTATATATATATGTATATATGAGTTCAGAGTAACTGAGATATGGATATAATGACCAGTGTAAGAATGTCCTGTATTGTGTTGATACCATCATTCTTTCCCAACAAAGGAAAGTAAAGGAGGACTTGAGAATCCTAAAGACAAACGGAGGAGATTCTCCACATCTCATTTGGAAGTTTATGCTGTTGACTGCACATGTGAGTTCTTTATGCTGGTGCAGATGGAAGTGATTGATTTGAGGCAAATGAAAGATCCAGAATGATTTCCAGCAGCGTTTCCATGTTAAGTACAGTGTCACAAGCAAGAGGTGAAAGGCACAAAATTACATTGTTTTTTTTCGGTTTTAACCAGGATCTCTAAATTTCAGTGTCAAGGTAAAATCAGGATGACTGGAAACGTCCCTGGATGTAATCAACCAGGGTTAAGTGAACTGCTCAGGTTTGCTCAGTAAGTGTCAAGCATCTGAGATTGGATTTGAACTCGGAGAGAGGTGCTCTATCCACTGTGCCATCTGATTGCTCCTCCACAGCTTTTATATCTCTCTCTGTCTAAGTGTCTATATCTGTCTCTGTTACTATCTCTGTCTCTGACTCTTTCTCTCTTTGTCTCTTCCTTTCTGTCTGTCTCTCACTCCCTTTCTCTGTATTTATATATTTATATGGATAGATATATATAGACATAGATATAGATATATAAATATGTGTAAATATGCACACCCACAACTATCTCTAACTTGATATGTTGATGTAGCTATATTCATTTGTTGATAGATTCTTTCTATATTTCTATCTTTCTGTCTAGAATGCCAAGACTATATACATACATACATACATATATATATATATATGTATATATATACATATATATATATAATCATTACCAAAAGGGAAAAATCAAGTAAATCCATTTTTGTCCCTTTTGGTTAAGGAAATAGAACTTGAACAAAGTCCGGAGATCATCTTCATTCTTGTCACATCCATGATTCACTTTAGGAAACTTTCTTAATCATTCATTCATTATTGTTTCTGTCTTTTTTTTTTTGTAGCACAAAATCAGGGGACTCAAAAAAGAACTTTATTTTCTTCTGCTTTTAATTGATTTATATGTTGCTATTTTGAATTCAACTTATTGTATGATCAACTAAAATTAGCTTTATTATGAATATAATAAACTGATTTTAATAAAATTATGATGGTGACATCACTTTGCAAGCTAGGCATTTCTTAACTGTTCTTGAGATATTGTGGGAAAATCCTTTCTGGGAAGGGTTCAAGGGTTCATGTGCTTTCCAGTTTGTGTGAGTGATGTGAATTTGTCAGAAGGGTTAGATTACTAAATTCCAAATATTTGGCCTATGAAGATCAACGTAAAGTAGAAGACCCGGCTTCTTCAAAGAAGCTTTTAAATCTGACATAAAAATGTCTTCAAAAAATTTCTTAATGCATTTGCTTGCATTCTTTGCTAGCCTCATTTATTTATAGCTTCAAAATAGTGTTATGAAATAGCTGATCAAGCATATTGTAAAATATTCACAAGCTAGATGTACAAGTTTTCTGTATTCTCCCTCTACTTTTCAATATTTCATCTGTCATTTTCTAAAAAAATAATAAACTTTAAAACAGATCAAGGAGTGAAAATTTTAAGAATTGCTAGACTGCAGAAAATGTGTGACAAAAATGGATTAGTAAATAATAGTTTCTTGAATCAGAAAATAGAAATCCCAAGAAATAATAGAAAATAAAAACAGATAAAATGTGACAATAATGAACATATGCTTAAAGTAGAAGCCCATGATAATCAGACATTCCTAAAATTTCTTAAAATAGAAGAAATAGTGATATATATATATATATATATATATATATATATATATATATATATAATCAAAAATTTAGATAGCTAAACTTTTTTTGAAAACAGAATTAGATGACATATTGGAAATTAAAGGAAGTATACAGAAAGCAGAGTATACATTTTGGCAAAGGTAAATAAAAACTCTCAGTAGCCTCAGGTTGTAGTTAGAGTCATTGTCCTTGAAAATAGTATAATTATATTATATTTTATATTTTATACCAAAATTTCATCATTTTTGTGCTTTATGTAGATATCACATAATTTCAGTCTAGATTATTGAAGTAATAGTTTCAGGGTGACCTCACACCTCTTTATTTTTAAAAGACAGTGGAGTTAAGTGACTTTCTCATGGTCACACAGCTAGATAATTATGAAGCGTCTGAAGCCAATGTTGAACTTAGGTCCTCATGACTCCAAGACTTCTTTTGGAAACACTCAAGATGAAATGATTTTTTTTTCAGGGTGACACAGCTATTAATTGTCTGAGGTTAGATTTTCCTACATTTAAGACTGTTGTTCTCCTCAATGTATTACATAACTGCTCCAATATTACATGTTTGGTTGAAAGGTATTAATAGTGTTTGAAAAGAACAAAAACAATATTAAGTTTGTTCTTTCATTATACATAAAAACACTTTATATCAAGGTGAGATGATGAGGAAGAATGTCTAATGTTTTCTAACTAGAAGCAACTGAAGAGAGTTTGAAAGGAATACAAAAGAGAAAAAAGTAAGTAAAACCTTGGAAAATGGTTCCCAGATAAAGGATATGCATGATAAAATATGTTATTTTTTTTACTCTATACATTTAGAAAATAATTTCCTCATTGCTTCAATGAAATCCTTGTTCCTCAGACTATATATCATAGGATTAACCATTGGTGTCACAATGATGTAGAATAGAGAAAAGATCTTATCTGTTCCAGCTGAATAACTGTTTTTAGATTGCAGATAAGCAATGAAGCCAGAACCATAGAATAAACCTACAACTGTAAGATGAGATGAGCAAGTAGAAAAGGCCTTGGATCTCCCAGTGATTGATGGAAGCTTCAGAATAGTGCGGAGAATTCTGACATAGGAATAAAGTATCAACACCAAAGGAATCAAGGCAAATAGTAAACAATCAATATAAGTAAAAAGCTTACCCCCAGAAATGTCTCCACAGGCCAACTTCATTAATGGTGGCATGTCACAAAAAGCATAATTGAGTTTGTTTGAACCACAGAAGGGCATAGAGAAAATATGGTATGTCTGTCCTATTATGACTGGAATTCCAGTGAGCCAGGAGGTAATTACCATCTGGACACACATCTTAGGGTTCATGATTAGAGGATAATAGAGGGGCTTACAGATCGCCACATAGCGATCATAGGCCATCACTGCCAGGAGGAAGCTTTCTGTGACTCCCAGAATAAGAAAGAAGCACAGTTGTACAGCACATGAAATCAAAGAAATATTTCTTTTTTGAGTCCAAAGATTCTTAAGCATTCTGGGGAGAGGAACTGATGTGTAACAAATTTCCACAAAAGAGAAGTTTCCAAGGAAATAATACATGGGTGTTTGGAGAGCTCGTTCCACATTGGTGATTACAATGATGAGACCATTACCTAAAAGTATGCATATGTAGATGACTAAAATAATAGCAAAGAGAAATCCTTGGAAGTTGGGAAGATCAGAAAATCCCAAGAGGATAAATTCTTTCATGATAGTAATGTTTTTGTCTGTCATTTTTCCTGTATATTCCATCTTTTAAATGATTAAATCACAATTAAAAAGTTCATTGTTCTCACTCAGACCTGGTTTCTGACTCTGAAATGACAAGTGTACAGGTTAGATTAAAGAATTTTGAGATTATGAACATATAATTTCAAATAGTGTTCCAGTTTGAATATTTATTGTTATGAAATGATACTATGCATACTTTGGTGAAGGTGTTTTGGTCCTAACTCCCCTTCCAACTCAAGCAGTCAATGTTTAGTATTTGTATTTTTTTCTAAATTTGAAATAATTTTTTAGACTTCTGGTTTTCCGTGTTGATAGTCTATATTTTAAATTTCTTCCCATTCTCAATATATTATATTCAGTGTATATTAATCCCTTCTAATTGCTCTTATTTTCATATTTTGAGGTATATGATCATTTCTATTTCAGACTTATCTTAATTTATTGATGTGGCCATTGTTATTAAGGAAAAACAAGACCAATTTTATCTTAAACATTCTTTTTTTTTACTTTTTTCTCCATAAGGATTCTTGGAAGCTAGAATTGATGTAGAAACATATTTTTAAAGGAGTGAAAATGTTTTTGATGCAAAATACTTTAGAATACGCATACGCATTTGAGAATAATGTCATTTTCCTCTCCAATCTGTTTTTGTTCTTTTAAATATGCATAACTGTTTTGACAGATGATATTATTTTTGATTTGATAATTTATATGTATTATAAATAAATTTGTTGCAGATTAAAGTTCTTTCTGGCAGATTTTCAATTTCAAAGAAACCAGAGAGCACTCTATCTCCCGAAGTATAGGTGTTTTGAGTCATTAGAATGCAGTGTGCAGTAAGATCAAGTAAGAGCCAACTGATTGTAGAAAAAAATATGGTGGAGTGATTTTACATCCTGAGATTAAATGAATTCATTTGAAAATGACTATAAGGTACAGAGGGTCTATAGCAAAAATGTCTGTGCTATAAAACACAATAGTCATTGACAAAATAGTAATAAAGAAAAGTAGGTAAGAACAAAGAACATCAGCTCTGTTGGATCTATGTGTCAGATCTATGGCACATCAATTAATTTCAATTGTTTAAATAGAAACGGAAAAAGAAAAAGATATTTCAGTGATGCTTGACAAGTTGACTTTAATTATAAACTGCAAGTGTGACAAGGCAGGACTGGCTATAAATCCTAGCTATAAGGCAATATTTTAAAAATTGATTACATTTTTCTATGGACAGCAAATATTTATGTTGGAAGGAGCTCCTCGTTTAATATTTAGCTACAGATGGTTAATGATCTCATTGGAGAAATGTGTTGACCAAAATTTTTAATATCTAAAGGGAAATATGGAACTGAGCAGGCATTCTGTCTGAATGTACCCAGCAAGAAGAGGCCTTTAGAAATGTTTCCTGCAGCTATGGAATTTGAATGTAAACTAAAGATGATTAATATGGAAATATGCTTAATATAGTTATACATGTATAACCTACATTAGGTTATTCCTTCAGAGGTATGAGGGAGAAAATGAGATAGGGAGAAAAAATGTGAAACTCTAAACCTTATAAAAATGATTGTTAAAAACTATCTTTATGACCTCAGATAATTACCTAGCTCTCTTGCCTTGGGGCAAGCCACTTAACCCCATTGCCTTGCAAAAGCTAAAAAAAGAAATTAAAAAAACTATCTTTGCATGTAGTTGGAAAAACAAATAAATTTTTAAAAAAGAAACACCTCTTTCCCATTAAAAATAAACAATTCTTAATTTAAGCAAAGAATGATTAACCAAAGTAAATTCTCTTTTTCATATCTCAATCTCAATATTCATATCCTTTTTATTCATTTATGATTATTAAACTATTTTGATAACGATATGGATAATTGGTAGAGTAGCTCCCTATAGAGAGAAAGAGGCAGAGGTAGAGAGAAACAGAAAGAGACAAAGTCAGAGAGAAATGGAGACACAGAACAAGGGTGAGAGCGAGTTTGTGTGTGTGTGTGTGTGTGTGAGAGAGAGAGAGAGAGAGAGAGAAACCAAGAGATCAAGAGAAAGTGTAATATCGAGTGCGAGAGGCAGTCAGACAGACAGACAGACATAGAGATTAGACGTTTCCCAAATACTTTCCTGTTCTTGGTTTTGTATCAGCTAATAATGCTTTAAATTGCATAACATAAGTGCTTTCACATAATAAACCTTCTCTGCAATAGGAGATTGCTGGTAGAATTTCACTTGAAATTCTCCTTACCAAACACTCAATTCTTTTTACTAAATCATGATCTCTGAAAAAAAAAATCTTTGAATATTCCAGGACAAGGGTGCTTAGAAGTCAACCAATAAACGTAAATTCTATTAAAAAAGCAGAGATAGGCAACTTAGGTTTCTAGAATACAGTTTACTTACATTTGTTTTCAGTTGGGATAAAATCATATTCCGATGATTTCTTTCATTAATTCCACCTGTCATTTTATATAGTGCTTCAGAATTTTTAAAAGACATTCCTTCTACATTCAATTGTATTGTTATCATTCTTTTATACTATTACTGCGATGGGCTTAGGTAATCTGATTTTACAGAAAAGGAAACTGAATTTAAGCTTTATAAGAAATTTGCCCAATGTTAAACTGCTAAGAAGTTTCTAATTTGCAAATAGCTCCATTCTCACTTCCCATTCTGTATTGTTCCCACAGTATCATGGGGTCTATCATTTAAACATTAATAGTTTGTAAAATATCATTTATATGACAAAAACCAAAATGCTATAAAAAAGAAAATAAAAAATGTTCATTGAATTAAAAGCAGTCAGAGCTCTTAAGTAGAAAGTATTATCAACTCACTCTACTCTCTGGAGACAATTTCTTTTCCCTGACCATATTTCTCTTTTTAATGAAGAGCCAGGTGTCATGTAGGGAAGTCCAGTACTTTGAGCATTCATTAAAAATAATATCTTTGGACTTAGAGTCAGGAGACCATTGCAGTGGGTTTGACTCTGCTGCTCTCTATCTTAGCAAATAACACTAAAAAGTTTGTACACAAATCATTTGACTTTAGTCTCACTTAATTCACCTATAATTCAAGATCTGCAGATAATGAAACTATCTGTTATTTCCTCACAAGATTTATATAAACATTAAGTAAATAATAAAATAATCTACTTTTGATTTTACACTTTATAATTCTGAGATATGAATTTTACCTATTATTCCCCTTTGTCCTCCTTAAGTTGGTAAGCAATCATATATCAATTTTATATTTATGTATATATGTGTTTGTGTGTATGTATGTTCATGTAACACACTTCTGTATTAGATATTTTTGCCATAAAACTGAAAGAAAAAGGAAAAATGAATCAATGAAAGTGAAAAATAATGTGCTTCTGTCTGTATTCAAGCAATATACTTCTTTCTTTGAATGTGGATAGCATATTATAGAATTATACTTTAGGATTGTCTTGGACACTTTATTGCTGAGAATGAAGAAGTCAGTTATATCACTTCATTCAAAAAAAAATTGTTTTTAATGTGTTCAACAGTCTCTTGGCCCTGCTCACTTCATTGCATCAGTTTATGTTGATCTATCCATGGATTTCTGAAGTCAACCTGCTGCGATTTTTAATGGAACAATAATATTTCATTACACTCAAATACCAACATTTCTTTAACCATTCCTCAATTGATTGACATTCCTTTGATTTCCACCACAAAAAAAGCACTGCTATAAATTCTTTATTTTTTGGTAAAATTAGGTCCTTATATGTTCTGTGGATATCTTTGCGATTTAGGCCTAGCAGTCATAGTGCTGGATCAAAGATTTTTCAGTTTTATGGTCTTTTAGTCATAGGTGTTAATTGCTCTTCATAATGGTTGAATTAATTCACAACTCCATCAATAAGACATTTGGGTTATTCACATCACCTCCAGAATCAAGAATTTTCTTTTTTCCCAAGATAGACAATTTGATCTTTGTGTTTCTTTTTTGAGGAGCATTTTTATTTATTAGTTTATTCATATGCATATGAATATTATTAAGGTATTAAATTTCCTCCCTCCATCCTTTCCTACCCCCCTCCTCTCAGCAGTAAAAAATCATATAGGCATTGTAAATAGATATTTTTGATAAACATGTTTACACATCAGACATTTTCAGTATGAGGAATTAGGATTAAGGGAAAGAGATACATGACTTAATTTTTATAGAGTCCACCAGATGGGGTGGAGCCAAGATGGCGACACGAAGGGATCAGTCTTAGGAGCTCTCTGATAAAAACTCACAAAATAAGGACTCTAACTAAACTTTCGAGAGACAGAACCCACAAAGGGACCCAGTGAGGCAGTTCTCCTTCTCAAGGTAACCTGGAAAAGAGCAGAAAGGCTCTGCTCCCTGGGATCGGAGAGGCGGCCAGCCAGAGGGGTGGCCGCAAGAGCAAAAGAACTTCAGCCTCCCAGAGGCAGCCCCAGGGCGCTGGGGGTTTCAGCTCACAGCAGCGGGGGAGTCTCCTGAGTTGCACCCCGGGGAGCACCGGCACAAAGTGGGGGAACAGAGGGGGGCCTCTGCCAGAGCATATGGAGCCCAGCCCTCAGGGCACACAGCCAGCAGCTTGGTCTTTCAAGCCTAGACCCAGAAACAGAAGCAGGTGGAGCTGGTAAGCAGGAGCCCCCAGGGCATGAGCCCATTGAGCTGAGGGAGGGGAGTGAAGAGAGAGAGAGACTGCAGAGCTCTGTGCTCAGACCCTGGAACAGGACTCTGGGGCTCTGACCACATTCAGATGCTGATCGCAGTCTAGGCCCCCCCATAGAACAGCAGTGACCCCCCCACCTCGGCCCCGTGGCAGAGAGGGGCGCTTATGTTCATTCACAGACCAGGAGGGAGGACAGAACCTCACACACTGAGACCCTAGTGGGAGTGTCCCAAAAGCTCATGAAGCTCCCCCCCCCAAAAAAACAGGCTTAAGCTGGGAAAATGAACAAGCAAAGAAATAAGAGGAAGACCACTGAGAAATATTTTGCAAATGAGCCGAAGAAGAACCAAAATACTCAGTCTGAAGATGAGAAAGCACAAGCTCCTGCATCTAAAGACTCCAAGAAAAACAGAAATTGGGCTCAGGCTTATGATAGAGCTCAACAAGGACTTTGAAAATCAAATGAGGGAGTTGGAAGAAAAACTGGGAAAAGAAAGGAGAGAGATGAAGGAAAAACATGAAAATGAAGTCAGCAGCTTAGTCAAGGAAATCCAAAAAAATGCTGAAGAAAATAGCATGCTAAAAACCAGCTTAGGTCAAATGGATAAAACAGTTCCAAAAGTTATTGAGGAGAAGAATGCTTTAAAAAGCAAAATTGACCAAATGGAAAAAGAGGTAAGAAAACTCTCTGAGGACAACAAATCCTTCAGACAAAGAATAGAATTCAGGGAGATTGATGAATTTACCAGAAATCAGGAATCAATACTTCAAAACCAAAATAATGAAAAATTAGAAGAAAATGTGAAATATCTCATTGAATAAACAACTGATATGGAAAACAGAATTAGGAATGATAATTTGAAAATTATTGGAATACCTGAAAGTCATGATCCGGAAAAGAGCCTTGACATCATTTTCAAAGAATTACTACAGGAAAATTGCCCTGATATTCTAGAAGCAGAGGGCAAAATAGAAATGGAGAGAATCCACCGATCCCCCCAAGAAAGAGATCCCAAAAAAACCAACCCCTAGGAATATTGAAGCCAAGTTCCAGAACTCCCAAGTCAAAGAGAAAATATTACAAGCAGCCAGAAGGACACAGTTCAAATATCGTGTAGCTGCAGTCAGGATCATTCAGGACTTAGCAGCAGCTACATTGGAAGCTCCTAGGGCTTGGAATACAATATACCAGAAGGCAAAAGAGCTTAGAATGAAGCCAAGAATGAACTAACCAGCAAGGCTGAATGTCCTCTTCCAGGGAAAAAGATGGACATTCAATGAGCCAGGGGAATTTCAAAGGTTCCTTTTGGAATGGACAGAGCTGAACAGAAGGTTTGATCTTCAGATACAGGACTCAAGTGAAGCATGGAGATTGGAGGAGAGGGGGGAAATATGATGGATTTAATGAGGATGAACTGCATGTATAGAAGAATGCTACTGATAATATTCATATGAACCATCTCAGTCAATAGAGCAGGTAGAGGGAGCTTTAATAGTTGAAGCACAAGAGAAAGCTGAATTTGAAGATAAAATATGGTGTAAAAATGGAGTCTAGGAAAAAAGGGAAATGGAAAGGGAGAAAGAAAAAGGAGAGGGAAATAATCCAAGATATTTTACATAATAAGATTTTTTTTATTACAATGAGCTATTGCAATGATATGGAAGGGGGGAAGCAAGGGGGAATGAGGGAACCTTTGTTCTCATCAGAGATGGCTAGGAGAGGAAACAGCATATATACTCAATGGGGTATAGGCATCTGGAGTAAGAAGGAGGGGGGAGCAGGGGGTAGGGGTGGGGATGTGAATAAAGGAGGAGAGGATGGACCATGGGGGGGAGAGTGGTCAGATATAACACATTTTCTTTTTACTTCTTGCAAGGGGCTGGGATTGGAAGGCCTGCCCAGTACCACAGGGCCAAGTGGATTCTGGGCCTAAGGGGTGGTATGGGGGCTCAGGCCTTCTTGGCCCCAGGACCAGGGATTTGTCTGCTGCGCCACTCAGCGACCCTACAGCAGAGTCAGAGTGAAAGGAGAGAGAAAATATAGTACATGGTAGTGGAGAAATAAGAAAGGAGGGAGTTGCGATCAGCAATGGCAACGTTGGAAAAATATGAAAGTAACTTTTGTGATGGACTTATCATAAAGAATGTGATCCACCCATGACAGAGTTGATGGTGTTGGAACAAAGACTGAAGCACATTTTTTGTTATTATTATTTGGGGGAGGGTGCAGGGCAAATGGGGCTGGGTGGCCTGCCTGGAGGCACATAGCAGAACGATCTTTGGGTGTCTGAGGCCGGATTCGGACCCAGGTGCTCCTGGCTCAAGGGCCAATGCTCTGTCTGCCACCCAGCCACCCCTACTATTATTACTATTTTATTTTATTTTGGGTCTTTTTTTTTTCTTTATTCTTTTTGGTTTTTGCAGGACAGTGGGGATCGGGTGGCTTGCATGTCACATGGCTGGGTGATTACTGTGTTTACGAGGCTGGATATGGACTTGGGTGCTTGTGGCTCCAGGGCTGGTGCTTTGTCCATTGCACCACCTGGCCATACCTACAATTATTACTATTATTTTTTTAATTTTAATTTTTTTTCTCTCCCCTTTACTTTTTCGCCCAAGCAAGTCTATCTATATTCATAGGGGTAGGGTTATTTTGTTTACTTGTAAACAAGTATATTTTATTAATGTAAAAAAATCCATTTGTACGAAATAAGAATAAAAAAAATTAGAAAATAGATAAATATAAAAAAGAGTCCACCAGATTCTAAAGGGTTGCTTTGTTTTATTTTGTTTTTCTTCCTCTTGATGGGGAAAACATTGTCCATAGCCTATCTAATATGGTTGTCACAGCTCTCTGAACTGCTGAGAAGAGCTGCTTCCAACAAGGTTAATCATCTCACAATTTTATTAATGTCTACATTGTTCACTTGGTTCTGCTCCCTTTGCTCAGTATCAAATACTGTAACACATTTAATGCTTCTTAGAAGTCCAATCATTTTTGGTTTCTTAACGACCAATAATATTCCATCATATTAATGTACTATAACTTGCTTAGCCATTCCTCAATTGATTGGCATCCCCATAATTTCTAATTCTTTGGCACTACAAAAAGAGCTGCTAGGAATCATTTTTTATGATTTTTTTTCCTAGAATTTAAATTGTGGGGTCAATGGGAAAGAGCATTTTTATTGCTCTTTGGGCATATTTCCAAATTCCTGTCCAGATTGTTTGGATCCATTCACAACTCCATCAGCAATGTATCAATATCCCAATCCTCCCAAAACCTCTCCAACATTGATCATTTTCACTTTTTCCTCTTCATAGCCAATCTGATAAGTATGAGGTGATATCTCATTGTTGTTTTAATTTGCAGTCCTCTAATCAATAATTTGAAACACTTTTTCAAATGATTATACATAACTTTAATTTCTTCATTTGAAAACTGTCTATTCATATCTTTTGACCATTGATCAATAGGGGAATGATTTGTAACTTTATAAATTGGATGCAATGCTCTATATGTTTTAGAAATGAGACCTTTATCAGAATGCCTAGTTGTGAAGATTGTTTCCCAGCTTTCTACTTTCCTTCTAATTTTGGCAGCATTGAGTTTATTTTATTTATATTTGTATTAATTAATTAATTAATTTTCATCTAGATATACATGCATCTATCCAAGTTAGAAAATTTCCCTCCATCCTCCCTTGCCACCCCCCATCTCTCAGCATGGACCAGTCAGGTTAACATTTTACATATATATTTTGTTAAACATGTTTACAAATTAGTAATTTTTGACATGAGGAATTAGGATTTAAGGGACAGAGATATATAAGAGATATTTTTTATAAGATGTTGATTAGATTTGGAAGGGTTGTTTTTTTTTCTATGTATTTTGTTTTGGACTGCCGAGAGGAACTGCTTCCATCAAAGTTGTTCATTACATAATGATGTTGATGTGGATATTGTTCTCTTGGTTCTACTCCCTTCAATCAGCATCAGATTCTGTAAGTCATTCCAGACTTCTCTAGAGTCCAACCATTTATGGCTTCTTATAAAATAATAGTATTCCACAGTATTCATTTACCATAACTTGTTCAGCCATTCCCCAATTGATAGGTATTTCCTCAATTTCCAATTCCTTGACACCACAAAAAAGAACTGCTATGAATATTTTGGAACATGGAGGACTTTTCACATTTTCTATACTTTCTTTTGGATATAGAACTATAAAATACAATTGTTGGATGAAAGGGTATTAAAAGTTTTATTGCTCTTTGGGATAGTTCCATATGGCTTTCCAGAAAGGTTGGATCCATATACAACTCCATTAGCAATGCATTAATGTCCCAATCTTCCCACATCCTCTCCAATATTGATCATCTTCCCTTTTTCTCATCAGGGCTAATCTCATAGGTGTGAGATAATACCTCATTGTTGTTTGTATTTTCATTTCTCTAATCATTAATTATTTAGAACATTTTTTCATATGATTATATATATAGCTGTAATTTCTTATTTGAAAACTGTCTGTTCACATTCTTTGACCATTTCTCATTTTAGGAGTGACATGTTATCTTAGAAATTTGAAGCAGTTCTCTATGTATTTTACATATGAGACCTTTATCAGAATTCCTGGTTGTGAAAATTCTTTCCCAGCTTTCCTTTTAACTTTGGCAGCATTGATTTTATTAGTGCAAAGCCTCTTTAATTTAATATAGTCAAAAAAATTCATTTTGCATTTTATAATATACTCTAATTCCTGATTGATTGGTCATAAATTTATCCCTTTTCCATAGATCATATAGATAGAGTATTTTTTGGTCTATTAATTTATCTATGGTATTGTTCTTTATGTCTAAATCCTGTAACCATTTGACCTTATTTTGATATAGGGTGGGAATGTGGAACTATTCCTAACTTTTGGCATATTATTTTCCAGTTTTCCAAACAGTTTTTTGTCAAATAGTGAGTGCTTATCAAAGTAGATTCCTGTAGTCACTTTCTGCCATTACTTTTGAACCTAACCTAATCCACTGACCCAAGACTCTATATCATAACCAGGACCAGGAAATTTTGATGGTTGCCACTTTATATCAGCATTAGATCTCTTAGAGCTAGATGACCTTGCTTTACATTATTTTTCATTAATTTCCTTGCAATTCTTGACATTTTGTTGCTCCAGGAGAATTTTGATACTATTTTTTCTTGCTCAGTAGATAATTATTTGGTAGGTAGTTTGATTGGTATGGCAAAGAAAAAGAAATTTATTTTGGGTAAAATTAGCATGTTTGTTATATTAGGTCAACCTATACATGAGCAATTGCCATTTTTCCAATTATTTTAATATGATGTTATTGGGATGAGAAGTGATTTATAATTCTGTCATATAGTTTCTGGGTTAGTCTTGGGAGTTTGATTCCCAGGTAATTAATGGTTTTTTAAAGATTTTGTTTATTTTGAGTTTTACAATTTTCGCCTAATTTTGATTCCCTCTCCCCACACCCACAGAAGCCAGTCTGCTAGGCTTTACAATTGTTTCCATTGATCTAAATTGAATGTGATGAAAGAAATCATAGCCTCAAGGAAGAATAATATAAAATAAGAGATAGCGAAATTACATAAGTAGATAAGTTTTTTTTTTCTAAGTAATAGTCTTTGATCTTTGTTTAAACTCCTTGGTTCTTTCTCTGGATACAGTTGATATTCCCCATCACAGATACTCCAAAATTGTCCAAGATTGTTGTGCTGATGGAGTGAACAAGTCCATGAAGTTTGATCATCACCCCCATGTTGCTGTTAGAGTACACAATGTTTTTCTGGTTCTGCTCATCTTGCTCGGCATCACTTCGTGCAAATGCTTCCAGGGCATCCCTGAATTCCCATCCCTCCTGGTTTCTAATAGAACAATAGTGTTCCATTGCATATATATATATATATATATATATATATATATATATATATATATCATAGTTTGTTAAGTCATTCTCCAGCTGAAGGACATTTACTTAATTTCCAATTCTTTGCCACCACAAACAGAGCTGTTATAAATATTTTTGTAAAAGTCATGTTTTTACCCTTTTTCATGATCTCTTAAGGGTATAGACCCAGTAATGGTATTGCTGGATCAAAGTCTATGCACATTTTTGTTGCCCTCTGGGCACAATTCCTAACTGCTCTCCCGAAAGGTTGGATGAGTACACAGCTCCACCAGATTTCCCACATCCCTTCCAACATTGATCACTGTTCTTTCTGGTCATATTGGCCAGTCTAAGAGGTGTGAGTTGGTACCTCAGAAATACTTTAATTTACATTTCACTAATAAGTACTGATTTAGAGAAATTTTTCATATGACTATGGATTGCTTTGATTTTCTCATCTGTAAATTGCCTTTGACCATTTGTCAATTGGGGAATAACATTTTCTTTGAAAATTTGACTCAGTTCTCTGTATATCTTAGAAATGAGTACTTTGTAAAAAATGCTAGTCATAAATATTTTTATCAGCTTTAATTTAATTTAATTTAATGTAATTAAAATTATCTAGTTTCTTTTTAATGATGTTCTCCATCTCTTCCTTGGTCATAAACTGATTGCCTTTCCAAAGATCTGACAGGTTTGCTGATAATATTTTTTTATGTCTAGATCCTGAATCTGTTTTGATCTTATCTTGGTATAGGGTGTGAGGTGTTATTCTAATCTAAGTTTCTTACATGATAACTTCCAATTTTCCCAACAGTTTTTATTGAAGAAAGAGTTTTTATCCCAATAGTTGGATTCTTTGTGTTTATCAAACTTCAGATTGGTATAACCATTTCCTGCTAATACATGTAGTCTATTCCATTGATCCACCATTCTGTTTGATAACCAATACTAGACAGTTTTGATGAGTGATGCTTTATAATAGACTGTTCTGATGACTGATGCTTTATAATATAATTTTCGATCTGGTAAGGCTAAGCCACATTCTTTTCCACTTTTTTTTCCATTGAATCCCTGGAAATTCTTGACTTTTTATTTCTCCATAAGAATTTACTTATAACTTTTTCTAACTCATAAAAAGTAATTTTTTTTAGAATTTTGTTTGTAGGGCACTAAACAGGTAGTTTACTATTGGTAGAATTGTCATTTTTATTATATTGGCTCAACCTATTCATGAGCAGTTGATGTTTGCCCAGTTATTTAAATCTAATATTATTTGTATGAGAAGTATTTTTTAATTGTTTTCAAAAAGTTTTTGATACTTCCTTGGCAGGTAGTCTCCCAAGTATTTTATATTATCTGAGGTTACTTTAAATGGGATTTCTCTGGCTCTTTCTGTTTTATTTTGCTAGTCATATATAGAAATGTTGAGGATTTATGAGGGTTTATTTTATATACTGTTGCTTTGCTAAAGTTGCTAATTACTTCTAGTATATTTTTAGATGATTTTTTGGGGATCCTGTAGGTATACCATCATGTCACCTATAAAGAGTAAGAGTTTTGTCTTTTCCTTCCCAATTCTAATTCCTTCAATTTCTTCTCTTACTGCTGAAGCTAATATTTCTAATACAATATTGAATAGTAGCGGTGATAATGGGCATCCTTGTTTCACCCCTGATTTTATTGGGAATGCCTCTAGCTTATCCCCACTGCATTTATGCCTGTTGATGGTTTCAGATAGATATTGCTTGTTATTCTAAGAACTAATCCATTAATTTCTACGCTCTAGTATTTTTAGTGGGAATGGGTGTTAAAAAACAAAAAACAAAAAAAAAACCTTTTCAGCATCTACTGAGATAATCACATTATTTATGATAGATTTGTTATTGATATAATTAATTATATTATATTAAATCTTTTCCTAATAGTGAACTAACTCTAACCCTGAAATAAATCCTACTTGGTCATAGTGTATTATCCTAGGGATAATGAGCTGTATTGTTTTGCTTAGATTTTATTTAATATTTTTGCAACTATATTCATCAAGTTGATAGGCCTTTTTCTGTTTTAACTCTTCCTTGTTTAGGTTTCAGCACCATATTGGTATCATAGAAATAGTTAGGCAGATTTCTGTCTTCACCTATTTTTCCAAAGAGCTTATATAGAATTGGAAACAATTATTCCTTTGTGAATTCATCTGGCCCTGGACATTTTTTTCTTATGGAGTTCAATAACGGCTTGTTGAATTTCTTTTTTCTGAGGTAGGGTCATTTAGGTATTTAATTTCCTCTTCATTTAACCTGGACAACTTACATTTTTGTAAATATTCATCCATTTCATTTAGATTCTCACATTTATTGGCATAGAGTTGGGCAAAAATAATTCCTGAATTATTACTTTAATTTCCTCCTCATTGATGGTGAGTTCACCTTTTTCATTTATGATACTAGCAATTTGTTTTTCTTCTTTCTTTTTTTTAAATCAAATTGACCAGAGGTTTATCAGTTTCATTGTTTTTTTCATAAAACCAACTCTTGGTTTTGTTTATCAGTTCCATAGTTTTTTCTTGCTTTCATTTTTATTAATTTCTCCTTTAATTTTTAGAATTTCTCATTTGGTATTTAATTGGAGGTTTTTAATTTGTGCATTATCTAATATTTTAGTCACATATTTACTTCATTGATTTCCTCTTTCATTAATTAATTCATGTAAGCATTTAAAGATATATTATATCTCCTGATAGCCACCTTGAGTGAATCCCATAGGTTTTGGTATGTTGTTTCATTATTGTTATTATCTAGGATGAAATAATTAAATCTTTCTATTATTTGTTGTTTGATTCACTCATTTTTTTAAAAATTGAGTTTATTTAGTTTCCAAGTAGCTTTGGTTCTCTATATCCCTGGTCTAATACTGCATATGATTTTTATAGCATTATGATCTGAGAAAGATGCATTCACTATTTCTGCCTTTCTGAAGTTGATCATTAGGTTTTTATTTCCGAGTACATGGTCAATTTTTCTGTAAGTGCCATGTACTACAGGAAAATAAAAGTATATTCCTTTCTATCCCCATTCAATTTCCACCATAAGTCTATCATATCTAGGGTTTCTAACATTCTGTTTAGCTCCTTAACTTTCTTTTTGGTTATTTTATGGTTAGATTTATCTAAGTCTGAGAGTAGCAGGTTGAGGTCTCCCACTAGTAGAGTTTCTTAACTTAACTGAGTGTGTGTAAGTTAACTTTAAGCCAAGTCTGATGAAAGGAAAATTCAGGTGGTTTTCAGCTCCTCCCTCCTTCCCACTAATACAATAGATCTTTTGTACCTCTTAATGTCATTAGATTTACCCCATTCAATCTCCTCCATTCTCCCTTCTCCTTACTGTCCCCCTTTTTAAGGAGGTATTAATTTTAAATCATTGTATCTGAGTCACAGAAAAATCATAAGTGTCCATCACTACTGGTTATGTATATTTTATCTAATAGAGTTTCAATTCTCAAGAGTTATGAGAATTTTTTTTTTCCCATGTGGGGATATAACCAGTTTCATCTTATTGGATAGTAGTTTTTTTCTTTAACCTGTTTTTTTTTTTTACCTTTTCATGTGTCTCTTGAGGCTCCTGTTTGATGTCTAGATTTTCTATTTCTCTCTGATATTTTCATCAGGAAATATTGGGAGTCTCTCATTTCATTAAATGTCCATTTTTTCCCCTGGAAGGGAAGACTCAGCTTTGCTGGGAAGTAGATTCTTGGCTGCATTCCAAGCACCCTTATTCTTCAAAATATCTCATTCCAGGCCCTTTGATCACTTAATGTTGATGGAGCCAGGTCCTGCATAATCCTTACTGTGGCTCCTTGGTATCTAAATTGTTTCTTTCTGGCTGCTTCAGGATTCTCTATTTTATCTGATAGTTCTTTAATTTGGCCTTAACATTCCTTGGTGTTTTCATTTTAGGATCTCTTTCTGGAGAGGATTGATGCATTCTTTCAATAACTATTTTGCCCTCTGGTTCTATGATATCAGAGCAGGTTTCCATCACTAAATCCTGTAATATTAAGTCCAAGCTTCCCCCCCCCCCCCTTCATTGTTCTCAGGAAGACCAATAACTCACATGTTATCCCTTCTCAACCTATTCTTGAGGTCAGTGGTTTTGCTGATTAGGTATTTTACATTTTCATCTATTTTTTTCTATTTTTTTGGTTTTGTTTAAAAGTCTCTTGCTGTCTCATGAAGTCATTAGTTTCCACAACCTCCATTCTCTTTTTTTTTAGAGAAGAATTTTCTTCATTTACCTTTTGCAATTCCTCTTCCAATTGGTTAGTTCTATTTTTGTAACTTTTCCATTTGACCCATTGAGGGTTTGAAAGAATTATTTTCTTTTTGCATTTGCCCAATTGAAGATCTGAGAGAATTATTCTTTTATTTTATTTGTCCAATTGTATTTTCCAAGGATTTGTTTCCTTTTTGCAAGATGTTTATTTTCTTTCCCAAATTTTCCAATTGACTTTTAACCTCCTTCCTAATTTCTTCAAGGTAGTCTTTCTGTGCTGGATACCAGATCATATTCTCCTCAGAGGTTCTAGGTCTCTCTGGGTTAGGGTCTTTTCCACCTAGGAATTTTTCTGTAGACCCTCTTCTGCTGGTCTTTCTTCATTTTCCTAAGACCTTGTGTTGGGGAGGGGTTGCTTCACAAAGGTTTGGTGTTGGGATCCCTAGAAGGCTTTACTCACAGGTTTTGGTAACTCCACTTGGAACTGTCAGTAGGAGGCACTGGTTGCTTTTTCTGGTGTGTCTGTGACCTTGATTTGAGGCCCTCTCCCTTGAACTGGAGGGAGTGGCTAAAGCTACTGAATACTTTTATCTTTGAACAATAGTGGGCTTTGCCCTAGGGCAAGATAATGGCTCTCCCTAGTTGCAGCTGAGGGAGCTCTGCTACTCACACCTGAGCCTGGGACAGAGGTGCACTGTGATTGTTTTTGTTCTGGGAAAAGTTTTCAGATGAAATGAAGGTATGGACTCTTGTGTTCCTCCAGACCAGAGGAGCCCAGGGATCTACAGCTATCCCTCACTGGAACTCACCCTCCAGCCCTTCTGGCAAATTCAGTAAAATACTTCTCTGATTTTTCTGCCAGTTATCCTATTTTTGAACTACTTTCGCAATGGTATCATGTCCTTCTACCCTTTGGAAACTCTCACATCAGCTTTTTTTTTTCCTGTATATTTCTTTCCCCATTAAATTTTAAGCTTCTTGAAGGGAGAAAGTTTCTTTGACTTTGTTTTCTTTATTGCTTGTATGCATTTTGATCCCAAGCCTAGGCACAATAAATGCTTAATATTTGATTTTTCCTTACTTTTTCTTCTCTGTTTACGTCATTGAGAAGAATGAGGGTATTTAAAGAGGAGCAGAATACATTTGTACATTGATAAATTACATCACATCAAAATTCACTGTTACACCTTCAAAAAATAAAATATAATAGTTGAAACTTTAAATTTAGGATTGACACTTGACTTTTGGAAGTACCCAGTGACTTCAATGATATGGAAATTGTAGTGATTAAAACATTTAAATATGAGTACTTCAAATATCTCTCTTCTTTTTTCTTTTCACTCTGAGAGACAAGATAAATCTTTAACACTAGAATATCAAATGCTGTGTCATTTGCCTCTGGACATCACAAAGATGATACTGATATCATACTGGGGGAAAAAGAAAAAGTCCAAAGATTTTATATGATTAGATGAGATTTATAAAGTTTCAAAGATTTTGTTCTTGATTGAATTAGAAGTTTATTTTCATAGGCTCTATGGAAAAATGCATATGAATCCAGGATCTTTACATTCATTTATTTATTTCCATTTTATCATATTTAGATAATAATTTTCTTATTGTTATAATGAAATCCTTATTCTTTAGGCTATAAATCATTGGGTTACATAATGGAGTCAAAGTGGTATAGAAGAGAGAGAAGTTTGTCTGTTCCTGCTGAGTGACTGGATTTGGGTTTCAAATACACAATGATGCCAGAACCAAAGAAAAGGCCCACTACCATGAGATGAGAAGAACAAGTAGAGAAAGCTTTAGATTTCCCTATTCCTGATGGCAGCTTCAAGATAGTAAAAATGATTTTGACATAGGACCCACATATTAACAGAAAGGGAACAATGCCAAATAGCACAACATCTGCATAGATAAAGATCTCACTCATAGAAGTATCTCCACAGGCCACCTGCAGTATTGGATAGATGTCACAGAAAATGTGATTGATTTTGGGGGGACCACAGAAGGGTAGAGAAAAAACCTGGTATGTTTGTCCTAACACAACTGGTATCCCAATGATCTAGGATCCTATAATCAGCTGAAGACAAATTTTTTGATTGATGATAAACAAATAGTAGAGAGGTTTACAAATGGCCACATAGCGATCATATGCCATTGCTTCAAGGAGAAAGCATTCGCTGCCACCCAGACCTAGAATTAAGCAAACTTGTGCAGCACAGGTCAGCAAGGAAAGATTTCTTTTCTGGGTCCAAAGGTGCATTTGAATTCTGGGTAGAGTAACTGATGTGTAACATATTTCTAAGAAGGAAATGTTTCGAAGGAAATAATACATGGGAGTTTGGAGAATTGGATCAACTTTTGTAATTACAATGATAAGTGAATTTCCTATAATGATGCTCAAGTAGATAACTAAGAAAATTCCAAAAAGAAGGCCTTGAAATTTGGGAATATCAGAAAATCCCAGAAGAATATATTCATTTACATCTGTGACATTTCTTCCTGCCATTTCAGAACAGACTGCACAACTTCCTGCTTCTGGGATGTAATATTCCCCCACTGTAAAATATTATCAGTTTAATAATTTGTGATTTTCCATTTCCACCTGATTTTCTTTCCTGTAGGGTCACTTTCAGCAAGGTCAATATATCCTATCTATTAAATTTTGAAGACTTCATTTTTCTTCAACACTAAGTTTCAGTCATTTTTGATATTATTTTGATAATATAGGTAGCTGGGTGACATTTGCAATTAATATTGGGTTTGGAGTCAGTAAGCTCTAACTTCAAATTTGACATCACTCACTAGCAGTTTGACCTTGGGCAAGTCATTTAGCATCTTTTTACTTTAATACATTGGAAAAGGAAATGGCAAAGCACTCTAGTATCTTTGTCCAAAAAATAAAAAATTAGGAGAGAGCTGAAAATAACATTATAGTCTAAGATCTATTCCAAAAGTAAATACTGTTTATTCTATGTTTCAGTGTCACTTTCCACTCAAAATTCAACGATTTTATAATTCTAAATATTTTAACTGAATACTAGGCCACAGAAATTTGACTAAATTTCAAAAACTCCAATAGAAGTAAGACTTTTATCTTGAATATTAATTTTCAAAAAAGGTAATATATAAAATAGGAACCACTCTTTTATTTTAGGTAATGAGGGTTTTTGAAGAAAAACAATAAAAATGTATCTTCTAACTTTTTCTCATCTTAAAAGTCATTTGTGGTTCTTCTTTTCAATATTTGTTGAAACCAATTTTTAATTCCCTGAGAATTTGACCATGTTCTCTGCTTCACAAAATTATAGCCCTCCTCAAGCAATCACTCAATCCATTCTATTTCTTTTCCTAAGGTTTCATCTCCAAGAATATATCCATTGACTGAATTACCAAAGCTTTCTTATGTTATTATCTTGTGTTACCAATTATGTTCACTTAGGATGAAAAGTCAACTACAGGTGCCACATTTTGAGAAATGCATAACTTTCAGGAAACATTTTATTCACATATCAAGTTCAATCATTTCCTTGAATTTTTATTTTATTGTTTTTAATTTTCTAATTTCTATGCAAGAAAAATAATGTAAGCCCAAATTCATATTTCCATCCTTTGAATAGGGAACATTTATACCTTTAGAATTATTAATAGTTTTCTGTTGTCTCTGAAACTGTATATAGATCATTTTACTTGAAAACAAAATATTTTTAAAATCCTTCCCTCTCTCTCTCTCTCTCTCTCTCTCTCTCTCTCTCTCTAGTTTATTATATATTATCCACCCATCACCAAAATGTCTTATAGTCATTTTTTTCTAACTTGTCTTTCAGTTTCTTTGTTCTTCTTTTGGGAGTATGCCCTCACGACTAAGACTCAGTTTCTCTTCATTTTCCTCTTCTCAGGATTTCTTAACATCATTTAATAAAGTAAGTTCAGACCAAATGTATCAGAATATATTCTTAATATTGTAATATCTCTTACTTTTAACAGTTAAATGCATAAATGCTTAATCTTTGATACCAATCAAAATTTCATTATGAACCAACTATGGCTCAGGTTTTGAATTAAAAACTAAGAAGAGAAAAGAGGCAAAAACAATCCTAAAAATTTTAACCATGTGGTTGGAAAGATGACATAAAAGCAAATTTATAAAAGCAAGCTATATGAAAGACAACTAGAAGATAATTATCAGAGGGAAGGCAGTGGAATCCAATGGGGTTGAGAAAGATATCCTTTGGAAGCTGAGATTTTAGCTAAGATTTAGAATAAAAGATGGAAGTCAGCAGGTAAATTTGAGCACAGAAACAACATTAGCATTTTTATATGGGATATTGAAATGCAAACATAGACTTGTGTTCTATAAGTTCTCTTCAGGGTCATTATTCTCATTACTTTAAGACTTTATGTTATGCCTGTTTCAGGGCATAGTATTATGTGATCATCTGACCTTCCTTTCCCCTTGCAGTTGGGACATTTTTGTTATATTTTGTTTTCATAAACTAAATTTAATACATGACACCTTTCTCTAGGAAATTTCATATTATTTTATTTGAACAAATGCTCTCATTTGTGAAATTCTTTTGAATACTGATTCTGTCATTAGTGTCTCTTTACCATATATTACCCTGCCATTGGCTTTATGCCATTTTCTTTCTGACTAAGTAAAAATTCCTTAACAAGATTTTCATCAATGGTGAATTTAACATTTTCTAGAATAGTAGGATTCATTCAATTTCAATGACCTGTGATTTGTTCGACCAATTACCTTTTCTTCTTTATAAATTTGGCAATGATTTGCTTCTCTTCAATTCTTTTGGAAACTTGATCTATTTAACAAATCCTTACATTTTTCCCAACTTTCTATCACATTTTCAATTTCAAGTTTTTACATTATAACTTATATCAGGCTACACGTCTGATAATTTCTTAAAATCATCTTATATAAGGTTCAACTACATGATACAGTGGATAGAGCACCAGTCCTGGAGGACCTGACTTCAAATTGGACCCCAGACACTTGATAATTACCTAGCTGTATGACCTTGGGCAAGTCACAGCCTCATTGCCTTTAATAGAAAAAATGTTTTTAAATATCTTCTTATATATAACTGAACTCATTAAAAAAACCTCTCCCCTCTTCCTAAGTCAAACAGTATGTTTGGGGGTGTCAACATCTTCCAATTAACCATACTCACAACATATATTACCTCCTTCCCTTAATATCAATACTCTTCTTCTCTCTTAAAAATGTTCTTGCAATATCTTATCCACTTTAACTCTATGACATATGAGTACTTTGCTTTTCTTAAATTTGCATCATTCTGGTAAATTGCCTTTTCTATTTCAATAGCATTCATTTTGTTACAACTCCAAGAAGTCACTTATTAAATTTATTAAATTCTTAGTATGCAGCAGACATGGTACTTAATTTCTCGAGTTTTAAAGAAATGCAAAATGACAGTGCCAGGTTTCAAATAGCTAAGATTTTAATGGGGGAACCAACAAGTAAAATTTTATATACAAACAAAATATATGCAGAATAAATTGGAATTGATCGACAGAGAGAAATAAATAGCATGATTTAAAATTAAGTAAAGACTTACTCTGTAAGATTGAAATTTAGCTGTGACTTCAAGGAAACAAATGCAATCAGGAAGAGAGAGCATTTAAAATTCCAAGAATAAGGGACAAATTCTTGATCCTAGAGAGGTTGTCTTCTTTGAAAAACTGAAAGGAGTCTAGTGTCTAGATTTAAAAGCACAAAGAAACAATACAAGTGCATAAAGAAGAATGAAATGTAAAAATATTAGAAAAGAAAGAGGGACAAAGTCCTTTGAATGAAAAAATTATTTTGAATCTGAGGGTTATATATTTTATACCAGCTGATAGAGAAACACTGGAGTATATTGAATGGATATTTAGTAATTACCTGGTCAGATATGTATGTTAGCAAGAAAGATTTGATAGCTTAGTGAAGAATAGAATGGAGTGAGGAGAGATCAGAGGGGGAACAAGCAGTAGATTATTTCAATAGGTCAAAATGTCAGTTTCAAAGGAGAGAAGGTGATGTATAGCAGGTATGTACAGCAGGAATGTATGGCAGGACTTCACAACAGGTTGGAGGATTGACTATAATAGACAGAAGCGAGAGACAGAAGCAGAGAGACAGAGGCAGAAGAAGCAAAAGCAGCAGAGGAATATCATGGTTATGATCACAATCATGACAGTGATGATGATGATGTTGATGACATCTAAGGGAAAATTGAGTTTTCTGGGATGAAGGTAGAGTTCTTATTATAAAAGAGATATTTTGAAAGGTTCAGTTTTACTTTTCTATTTTTGGAGCCAGGGAAATACTGAGATCAGTTTTTTGAGCTGTCTACCATGTGGAAGAAAATATAAGTCTTACCTTTAGGAAAGAGGTATAATCTGAATAAGTAAATCTGATAGCATCAGCATAGAGGTGATAATTTAAAACATGTGATCTATTATTAACTCTAACATATATGGTATGGAGAAACAAAAGAACAGAGCCCTAGAGGACTCTCAAAAAATATCTTCATAAAATATGGGTCTTACTATTTCACTTCCTAATCAGTAAACTCAAAATTTTCCCCATTAAATCCAGACCCAAATGTAAAATCATAATCTTGGTGTTTATAGTTTCATAATCTAGACCCTCTGTATTTTGCTATTTTCTTACATCTTGCATCTTACACAACTCCACATATTCTGTAAACCACTGACCTGCTTGATGTTACTTGAGAGCATTTCCTTTCAAAACTATGAATATTAAGGAACTTTCCTCTGAACTGGGATGCTTGTCTTTTGTTTGTTTCCTTATTTCTCTAGTTTCTTTCAAGTCTCAATTAAAGCAGGAGTTCATCCAGTAATAAATTTTGCCTGATTACCCCCAAAGAAATTGTATTTGCTGAGATGATAACAATTTTTTTCCAAATATATCATGATTCTGCATAGTTGATTGCATGCTGCTTCCCCATTAGCCTTGGGTTCTTTGAGACTGCTTATTTCTTTAATTGCCTCAGTGTCTAACACATAGGAAATGTTTAATGTATGTTTCTTGACTTGATTTGGTTTAATTTGCACTTTCTCTGTGATCTTACAAAACTGTTTTGCAATGTATAAAAAATCAAATCTCATAGTTTTCCTATCCTAATAAATTAGACAAATTAAAGTAAGTGGATTTAAGAGTTTAGTGAGTCAGAGGATTTAAACTCAACAAAGATACTTAAATGTTCTTTTCTTATTCTTTAATTTGGGCATTAATACATTAATACCTTCATTAAGACCTATACGTAAACATTCTTCAAGTATAGTTTCCTTGACAGACAAATACCAGCATAAATAAACCCCCAAAATACACATTTTTGTCTTCTATTTAATAGTAAATTCTCAACATCCCATCTACCATAGGCTGCCATAAGCCTTCTCTATTATTTTGGTTGTCCCATTTTAGCTTCAAAGCAACAAAGATGTGATTTCAAATCCTACTTCGACAGAAAGTTAACTGAGTAATCCTGAAGAGAAAGTAACAACTTCTTTTCTATTTTTGTTTTCTTATATGTAAAATGTCAATCACAGAAAGAATTTATTCCTGAGCTTGCTGTGATGATGAAACTTTGAAAACCATAAATGTATATATCTAAGCAATAAAATAGCTCTCCTATTTCTCTTGGTCTTCCTTGTCCTCCTCCTCATTGCCATAACTGTAAGTATTAACCTCAGTTTTTATGCTGCCTTAGTTCATTATGAGATTTAACAGTAGTTATATCATTCTCATGGGACCATATCATCTTTTCTGTGTACCTTATTTTAGGTCAGTTAAAGGTCTAAGGTTTTAATAATGTGTGATCCTTATATGCCTTTGTCATTATATATATATATATATATATATATATATATATATATATATATATATATGCATAAGTATTAGCCATGACCTTCAATATAAATTTTAAAATGCTCCTAAAATTTGAAGGTGTTAATGTGCTTTACAAATTTCTTTAAAAAGATATGATCTGGTTTAAGATAGACATGTTTCAGATTTAACTCAATTGATCTCTAACTCAGGATGGTCCTTTTTAGAATCTGAAGATTCTTAGGATAGTAATACTTGAATGGAAAAATGAGATTTAGAACTAACAGGAATTTTCACTTCACTACTGTTCCTTAAGACATGAAAAAATATCCCCTGTAGTCAAAGAAATTCAAACTGCTACAAGGACAGCTAGGTGGCGCAATGGATAGAGCACCGGCCCTGGAGTCAGGAATACCTGGGTTCAAATCCAGCCTCAGACACTTAATAATTAACTAGCTGTGTGGCCTTGGGCGAGCCACTTAACCCCATTGCCTTGCAAAAAAAAACCAAAAAAAAAAACTAAACTAAAAATAAGAACCTGCTACAGTAAAATACCTGATACTTACCTTGATCTGATGCGATAAACTCATATATTTCTTTACTGTCTTGATGAGCAAATTAAATTCAAAAATGTATATTATAATGGACTTTTTCATAGAGAAATTGTAAGTAAAACTCATGTTATATATTATCTCATTTTATGAGCACAGCAGAAATGTGAGGAAAAAATTTCCGGCAAATAAAAATTATCTTCATTTTCCATACAATGAAACTGATGTACACAGGCATTGAATGTCTTGTCTCATATAACCCATTTATGGAATGTTGGACTTTAATTTTTAATCTCAATTTGTTTTTATTTCAGAAAAATTACTCATACTATCACTGCTATCATTTAATTATAGAGAAAACTTTTCTAATGCAAATACATAACTAGATGTAAGAGACTCAACTCTCCATCAAAATGATCTTTGAGTTTTCAGTAATGAGAGATGTTTAAATAAAAAGGAAACATGTCCTGAGTATGTCTATAGGGACAGCTCTTCTCCCAGGCTACATTCACTTATTTTAATGAGAAGTATTATCTTCTGATTCCAGGTACAGAATATTGATCATAGACAAATGAGTCATTTTGAAAGAATGAAATGTGCTGTAAGGTTATACTTAGGCTATCACTGATATCGTCTTGTTTTTCCATTACGTGTCTATTTAGCAGCAAAATCATTGAACTCCCCTGGGGTTCAATTTCCTCTTCTGCAAAATGGGAATGATAATATCTGTCTTCCTTTTTATGAACAAATTTTAGTAGGATATGTTAGGTGGTTGTGAGGATAACAAGTAATAACATAATAGTTTAATTGCTTATTTTTATAATACTTTCTCTGATGAGAATAAATATATTTGGGAAGATATTAGAGAGATCCTAAATGTGTTATAGAGAAGGGGAGAAAGGAAGAAATAGAAAAGAATGTAAATGTCCATGACTAAAAAATGTGGTGTATGAATGTATTGGATTGATAGTGCCATTTGTAAGAAGGATGATATAGGAAATTTGGAACATCAGGTTAGATTTATTAGAAATAATCCAAAATATGGAAAAAGCAATCATGGGAACCAGATACATACATTTTACAAATAATTAAACTCAAAAAATTACTAACAGTAAGCTCATAAAATTCATCAATTGACAAATTGTAGCTCTGGTGTCACCGTGTCACCTGTTATGATTAGAATTTTTTATTAAAAAGGGAATAAAATATATGACATTACAATCTAATATTGCTTATCATTTAAAATCAATGATAACTTATAAATTCATTTAATAACAAAGAGCAAAATTTGAGAATTCCTCTTTACAAAATAGAGAAATAGCCTCAATTTTCTGTTTACTTTTCAGATATTCCATAATCATTTACTCTATTTACTTAAGTATTTCAATTTGCTATTTCACTTTCACAGGAAAGACAATTTCTTAATATTAGAGTTTGAATCAGAGAATAATTTTGCTCTCAAATGACACATGCAAACTGTGTTATTCTTAGCTGAAATATTTACAGTTATCTATGGGAGGTGAGAAGGTGAAAATGATGATTATCTCAAAACTGTATAGGAATAAAACAGGAAACAACCTTCTGAAGAAATTGTTCAACTAGTAGATAGAAAATATTGATACGTAATTTTATCTCCTTCTTTCATCGTCATATTCATTTACATAATAATTTTTTTTATTGCCTTAATTACATCCTTGTTCCTGAGACTGTAAATCAGGGGGTTAATCATTGGAGTTATAGTAGTATAGAAAAGAGAAAGCATTTTTTCTGTTCCAGGTAAGTCAATGGTCTTGGGTTGTAAATATGCAATGATACCAGATCCATAAAATAATCCCACAACCATTAAGTGGGAGGAGCAGGTTGAAAAGGCTTTGGATCTCCCCATTCCTGATGGAAGTTTTCGGATGGTCATGAAGATTCTATTATAGGAGAAAAGTATCAACAGAAGGGGAACGAAACCAAATATAACAGAATCTGCATAGGCCATGACTTCATTCCAAGATGTGTCCCCACAGGCCAACTTCATTAATGGGGGCATGTCACAGAAAATATGATTAATTATATTAGAATTACAGAAGGGTAATGAGAAAACTTGATACGTTTGCCCTATCATGATGGGCATCCCAGTGATCCAGGAGGCAAGCACCAGCTGGACACATACCTTGTTATTCATAATAAGAGCATAATAGAGTGGTTTACAAATGGCCACATAACGGTCATATGCCATCACAGTCAGGAGAAGACTCTCAGTGACTGCCAAAATGAGAAAGAAGCAAAGTTGAGAAGCACAGGTCAGCAAAGAAATATTTTTATTCTGAGTCCAAAGGTCTGACAGCATTCTGGGAAGAGTGACTGATGTGTAGCAGATTTCCAAGAATGCAAAATTGCCAAGAAAAAAATACATGGGGGTATGGAGAGCTGCATCAAATTTTGTAATTATAATAATGATGCCATTTCCAATTAGGATATTTATGTAAATGATTAAGAGAATAACAAATAAAATATCCTGGAGCTTGGGTAAGTCAGAGAATCCCAAAAGAATAAATTCCTTCACATGGCTGAGATTTGCTTCCATTATTGTTTCCATGTATACTTTTTCTGAAAATGCCGAATACTGTCCCAATATTTCACTTTTTCATTGTAAGGACTAGCTGGAAAAAGAAAAGGATCCTTTATATTATACACAAGTTAATTTTTTTCTGCTGGTTTATATTTTAAGCTCCTAATCATCTCTGAAATTTTGCCCCATAATCATGTTTAACTCTGTCATTTCGTGGTAGTAGATCTATGTAAAAATTTTAGCTCTATATAACATAGAAGAAATCTAATTTTTCTTCTTTTTTATTTTTGCATTATTTATAGTGCCATATTATAAAATTTTGGTTGCTATTCTACAATGATAAACATATTTTATGGATTGCTAACCTTTTCTTGTGTTATCTTCTTTATCTCACATTTCATTGATATCTTTCACAAAACTCCCCCCAAAATTAAATTTAATTTATTTTGCAACCATCAATACAATACTACATCATATAAAAATCCTAATGGGGAAAACTGCATTGTAGAAAAAAATATGAATTTGTTGATTCATACCCATATGAACTTTGGGCTTTTTTGACTTTTGGTTACATTGTAATGTGGTTCCTGGGCAAATTTCCCTACTGTTATAAGTTTCTAAAAGTTCCACATATCTCATTTCATATTTACTTTCTATGTTCCTCTTTTCTCAACCACTCCAGATTAAATTAGTCTCTGTATTAACTAAATTCCTAGCGAATTATTTAAACTCTCTCCATTTAGAATGTAATCAGTTATTTCTGTTGGTTAGCATATATATGTATGCTTGTCTTTGTGAGTATTGTGTGTGTGTGTGTGTGTGTGTGCTGCATTTATTAGAACTGAGACTCTGACTACATCATAAACTCTTTTTGGACACGAATCCTATCTTCCCTGATTTTGACTACTTAGGATTATCTTATATGGCAGTTGCTTGATAGATGTTTGTTAATCATGAGTAGGGTGATATCAGGGAATTATATCTGAAGAACTAAGCATACCTGCTGTAGTACAATATATCCAACTTACTAATTTATGATTTTCATTATCATTTGAATAGTTTCATTTTAATAGTTTATGTTGTAACACTAAATAAAAATCCTTTGACTTCTAGAAAAGAAACTGAGAGGCATTTATTTATTTAAATAGAAAGGCTGATAACATTCCATAAATACTGACTTCTTTGTGTGCTACAATATCCCTGTGAGCTAAGTGCTAATATTATCTTTATTGTACAGTTAAAGAAATTAGGACAGATGAACATAAGTGACTAGTATACATTTCTTAAGAGTCTGAGACATATTTACACTAAGGTCTTCCTGGCTCCAAACTCTATTCATTTCACAACCTAACTGTTTAGCTAGGGATAATTTACCCTCAATGATTTTATATACTACAAAATATACAGTGATATGAAGTTTAAGAATAGAGAGAGTTCTCCATAAATTGTTAAATTTGAGCTATAATTAAATGGCACCCTAGATAGAATGCCAGAACTTGAGTCATAAAGATTAATTATTGTGAATACAAATAATGCTTCAGACTAAGTTCTGTGACCCTGGGTACTTCACATGACACTATTTTGTTTAGTTGCTGCAATTGAAAAATGAGAAGGAAATGTCAATCTACTCTAGTTTCTTTGCCAAGAAAATGCCAAATAGTGTCACAAAGAGCTGAACCTAGCTGAAAATTTATTGAATAGCAACACAACACAAATATCACATATATTTCACTGGATTTCTTATTCTAAACAGGGATAAAACCTGCTCCAAATTCATCTAATAATAACTATTTTACACCTTAAAATATTTTCTTCACATATACAAAGACTCACAAACATTCAAGGATTATAAAGACATCAAATATTTAAAATCAAATAAAAATATAATTAATCCTATTTATATCTACATCATTTGTCTAACCATTGTGTCATCCAGTTGTTCCACTCACCATTTTATATTTTTACAGAGTATTATCAGAAATTTAAGTTAAATTTATGAATACATACTTCAAAGAATTAATTATTTTTCCTTATGAAAGTTTAGTACAATATTCACCTTCACTAAACATGGTATATAATTCTCATTTTCTCAATGAATACAATAACCAATAAGCAATGAAATAAGATAGAAGTTTCCCAATTCACGGGGACATAATCCATCTAGTCCAATAGAGTTGAATCAAAAAAGATCTGTTTTTTAATTAGATTAGATAGCAACACATATATATATATATATATTGTCTTTTATAATGCACATGTAACTTTCTTTGGCAGTGAAAACAGAAGGGAAATAGGAATTCAGTAAATGTGACAACTCCATCATTCTATCAATGAATTTCAGCATATTCCTCACCTGAATTGTCTTATCCCATCTTTGACTTTTAATTTTGCTCAGCACAGCTAAAATAAACAAATAAATACATAAATAAAAATAAACAAAAACATCACCAATCACAAAAATGGAGGGAATAAAATAGTGGTTCACATGCAGCCTCTTTCATTTACTTTATATCTGAATCTATACAAGGCATTTTACATAATAATAACATAATCCTTATAAGATCATTAACATTTCTTAACTGTTATTTGACAAACAGAATCTTATATGAGTTATCCAGATAATAAACATTCTCCTACTTTCCTATTTTATGCTGTTCCATTTGATTTACATTTTGGATCATCTATTTTCCCAAATAGGACAAATGCTGGCAGGAGAACAGCCAAAATAAAGGTCCAAAATGAACAGTAACATTTATATGAATATTTAAAAATTAAACTTTAAAATTAAAAAATTAACAATTGCTGAAGTATGAATGTAAGTGCCATGCTTTAAAAAAGAAGAAATATAAGGATCACAAGTAAACTTAAGTATTGTAATGTTAATTTAAGAGACAGAAGAAAATTCAATTAAGGGTAACCAGTCATTGTCTTAAGACTACAAAAAAAACCGCATTCTATATATTTTCATTTCCTCAGTAGACTGATGGAGGATGTATTGTGTCTAAAATTATATTGTCAGTCCATTTCAATTAAGTTTTTGCTTTTTTTTACAATAGAAGATTTGATTAAAGTTTACCTGACAGTGAAGTTATTTCTGAAAGTATTTGTGGTATAATAAATCCAGACATCTCAAAAAAGTTATAATAATCATAATTATCACAAAAATAAATTTCAAAGATTCTCTTTAAATAAGAGCACATACATATATGTATGTGTTCCTATAATTTTCAAAGGAAATCAAATTCAATTATAACAGATTTAATCTAGAGAAGAAAAATTTGGATTATTTTTTGCTTCATCTTTTTCCATTTTTGTATTCTAAAATTTCAGTCTATTCTGTGACTGCATCTGCATTAAGTTGGTCATCTTCCCAGTGAAATATACTTTAAAAAAAGATGTAGCAATGAATGTGGTATTAATTTACACTTCCAAGCAAAGATGGATTTAATGAATAAAACATTCCTTAATTAAAAATAGCTCAGATTTATTTTAATTGAATTTTTTTTCTCGGTCACACCTAAAATAAATATGATTTCAATTATATATATATATATATATATATATTTATATATGTTTGTAAACATTATAGTGGTCCCAAAATACTATATCTGGTTATTAGTTGTGAACTCTTAATAATATGGATAGTAGCAACACCTTTTTACATCAGGGAAGGGTTTTATGATTTAGAAATTGCTACACTATTATGATCTCATTTAATCTGACTATGAATCATATATAAAATAACAAGTGACAAATTACTATCTTTATGTTTCTTTAGGTTTAAATTTATAATATGAAATTAGGTCAGTGTAACCATTCTATTTTCTGAATTTTGATTCTCGACAAGAATCATATGAATTAAGAGCAAATAGTAAAATTAGAAATCAATGGAAGTAGAGTTCAAGCAACATAAGATGCCATCTAAAATAACTCACTAATTTTATCGGGTCAGAAAATAGCATATAAGGAACTTAAGGGAACTGCTAAACTTACCATAGGTTAAGAGGAGGCTTTGAACCCAGATCTTATGATTACAGGATCAAATTTCTTGCCCTGTTTCATGAGAGTGAATAAATCATTTAAATTTCTCTCGTACCTGTTGGCAATGGGAGAAAGTCATGTTCAGATAATTCATTCTTTGATGATTGATGACAAATAATGTAAAGCTGTGATGACAGACATTAACATTAGGTTTTCAGGTAGTAGAATTATATATATATATATATATATATATATATAAGTATGTATGTATGTATATTAGAACATTATAATTACAAACCCCTTGTGAGTTATGTATAAGATCAGTTAAAATCTCCATCATTTTAAATATGAGAAATCTGAAACTCATGCATGACAAATGACTAGTTCAATATTACTTTTCATTTAAGAGTCATGAATGATATTAGAAACGGAATGATCTATTTACCAAAATCTTAAGTTTCTTCCCATTGTATGATGCAATAACTCTTGATTTGGAGATGATAAGATTAGAGATGAGTCAAATGGAACTCCAAGATCATTCACTCTGAGCACTTTGTTTCAAACAAAAAAAAATGTGCAGGGCAATTAATGATGTATCCAAACCATATAAATAGTAGAAATCACACCCTATAATTCCAATTCCAACACCTGAATTCCAATTTCATCAAAAATGACTTTTCCACTTAATCCTTTCAGGAATCATAGCTACATCATGAAATAGGAACCAACATTCTTATAAAAATGCCTTTGAGATCAAAGCAGGCAGAATTCTTTAAATAGAAATGAGTCCTGCCCTAGTGTATTCTAGGGGAATGTCCCTTCTACCTAAGTCACTTGTTAATTTTTAATTAGCTATCTACCTTTTTTTTTTATTTTAAGGCCAGTGAACTCAGAACCTAGTAATGAGTCAGCCTGGAATATTGGAAAGAGCTCTTTCTTGCAACACTGTCTCTGCTATTTAATAGTTCTTTAATACCTCAGTTGAATCAACATCTCTGTAAAATGTTGAGTGAGGTTCTTGAGTTCCTTGTCTCATAGGGTAGTTTTGAGTAAAAACAATCCCCAAGATTTATCTAAAGTTTTTATATCCGTGCAAATAATCAATATTAGTAAAAGCAATGTTCAGTGATTATTTTCACTTTTAACTATCTATGATTCATTTCAACACCTGCCAGTCTTTTTCTTTATTACATTAAACATAATTCTTTCTATAGTGGTATTTTCAATATATTTATAATATAGTCAAAGGAGATAATTGCTTGGAAAAAATATATTATGCTTAAGAAAATGATTTAAAATATGACCTTGTTACTTTGATGATGAAATGGAAGTTAATATTTGTTTTGTTTTGTTGCTATCTCTCTGAGACTGAAAGTGGGTGGGAGGCAAGAGTGGATGGAATTTACATTAGATTAGTCTTATGCTTCTTGCTGACTCTAATTTCCAAAGGCATATGAGCAGATTAGTATGACCACAAGGTAAGGGGTGAAGATAAAGATAATGGTAATACCATTTTAACTGGTATTGAATTATAAGAATAGACCATGGTATATCTAGAAATAAATTATAATACATTCGGTATTCAATTTCAATCCAAAAGAAACATAAAATTCCATAGAGACAAAATGCCTTCTTCCTTTACCCACATCAAAATGCCATATAATTCAGTTTTGGTTGAAGAAATTTCAATTCATTGTTTCCCTTTAACGAAGATTATAACAAAATGTCTTGTTATCACTATTGAAGTAAATAATTTGTTTTATTTTAGTATTCAAGTGAATCAATGAATTTATACATCATGAAACAAAGAGATAACTTAAGGTCAACAGATTCAGCAAAAAAAAAAAAAATCTTATTGAAGGGGGAACTGAGGAACAAAAAATTTCCAGTATACAAGCAGTACCAGCCTTCAAGTTAGTGAGTTCATATCTGAGACAATATTTCCCCTCAGATATTTCTGCATCAAGGGCCAATTCTTTAATAATTACAAATTGCAATTAAATACAAAATTGTTATTCCTTAAATTCAAATATTTTACTTAATAGACATATATTACTGATCTCTGTTATCATATTATTTAATTTTTTGGCATCCTTCCTAACCTGCAATTTAGAATTACATCACTAATAATGAAAAATTTGCCAATTATATAAGTCAGATGAGGAAAGAAAATATTGTGTTGTATATTAGGGAGTTTGGACTGTGTCATTATTCAGTTAAAGTGAAAATATGGGATGAATGTTATATGAAAAGTGCTAAGAGATGCAGACAGGCTGTATTAACTACAATAGGTTTTAGGTCAACTCATTATTTTATGAAAATATACTATTAAGTGAAGGATGGAGATTCTTATTCACACATGAAACAGAACTGGAATAGGCAACACAATGGATGATGAATATCTCAAAAACAAAATATCTGAAACCCAGAACTTGAAAAAATAAGGGAAAATATGACAAATTTAAAGATTTAAATTTGTGTCTATCAAATCAAGTACCTAGTAAGAGATGGGAGGGGAATTGTGAATACTAGATACCTGTATACTATACTATTTTTATAATTTAACATCATGACATGTAAGGTGAGAAAAAGAATAAGATATTTTTACACCACAACACTTTTTTGCATTTGATTATTTTATTTTTTAATTAACAAACATTTGTTTTCTTTCCTACATATGTCTCTCCCAGAGGTAAAGAAAGGAAGAAATAAAGGAAGAAATGAAGAAAGGAAGGAAGGAAGGAAAGAAGAAATGAAGGAAGGAAGGAAAGAAGGAAGGAAAGGAAAAAAGGAAGGAGGGATAGAAAGAAGAAAAGATGGAAGTCATAATCCTTGCATTTAATATGCATAATAAAGCAAAATAAATTCTTACATAGTCCATGAAAAAAATTATGTATCTTACTCAAAATTATTTTGTCACCTCTCTGGAAGAAAGTAACTTGTTGCATCATGAAACTTCTACAACTATCGCACAAATCAGAATTCTTTTATCATTCAAAGCTGCATTTTTTTAATGTTCAATTAGTAGGTAAATTGATCTACTTGCTATCAAAATAAAACTTTGCATAACCTTTGATCCAGCAATACCAATATTAAGTCTATTTCTCATAGAGATATTAATTTTTATCTTGTGTATTTCCCCATCATATGTAAACACAGATTTCAAAAATCTCCTTTTAAATTTTGTATCACTAAACATATCTCATACACTGTACCAAAATAAGGTCGTAAAGGATTCAACAATTAGACATAAAGGGTGGCACTATAGTCAAATTAATGAACCAAGAAATGCTATATCTATCAGATATATGGAAGGGCAACAATTTTATAACCAAACAAGAATTAAAGTATAATATAAACTTCAAAATGAATAGTTTTGTCTATAATAAATTGTAAAAAAAAAATTCACTAATAAAATCAATGCTGCCAAAATTAGAAAGAAAGCAAAAATCTGGGAAACAATCTTCAAAATGGGGAGTTCTGATAAAGGTCTCATTCATAAATTATATAGAGAAATGCATTAAATTATTAAGATTTCATGTCATTCCCCAATTAAATGATCAAAGAATATGAATAGACAATTTTCAAATAAATAAATTAAAATTATATATAATTACATGAAAAATATTTCAAAGCATTATTCATTAGAGAAATGCAAATTAAAACAACTCTGAGATATCACCTCACACCCATCAGATTGGAAAATATGAGAAAAAGTGAAAAATCATCAGTGCTGGAGAGGTTTGCAAAGATTGGGGCATTGATGCATTGCTGGTGAAGTTGTGAATGGATCTAACCATTCGGTGGGAGCAAAATGGAACTATCCCAAAGAACAAAAAGCAAAACTTATCAATAAAATGTTGACCCAGAAATTCCAATTCTAGGTCTATTTCCAAAGGAAATCATAAAAAAACACTTTGGAAAGTCCCCTTTGTTCCAAAACTATTCATTGTAGTTCCTTTGTAGTGGCACAGAATTGGACACTGAGGGGATATCCATTAATTGGGGAATAATTAAACAAATTATGGTACATGAATACTTTGAAATATTATTATTTAGAGAAGCCTGGCATGAGTTACAGGATCTGATGCTGAGTGAAGGGAGCAGAACCCAGAGTTCAATGCACGCATCAACAACATTGTGTTTTTATCAACCTTGATAGAAGCAGATCCTCTCAGCATTTCAGAGAGGTAGGAAAACTGTATTGTACTGGCTATGAACAATTTTCTCCTCATCCAGAGGAAGAAACACAAAACAAAATAACACAATACAAAAACACCCTTCCAAATCTGAAGAAAACTTTAAAAAATATTTCTTATATATCTCTTTCCCTTAATACCAATTCCTCTTACTGAAAATTATTCATCTGAAGGTTGTCTATCAAAAATAAGTCCATATAATGTTAATCTGACTATTTGCCACTGGAGAAAGATAGGTGGGAAGGGAGAGTAGAAGGAAAATTTGTAACTTAAAAATATACATATACCTATGGAAAAATATTACTGAAAAAAATTACATTACAAATATTTTTTCCTTCCACCCAATCACTACCCCTGCCCCAAGACAATCAATCTGACCCAGGTTTTAAATGCATATTCTTCTCAAGAATATTTGGATATTAGTCATGTTATGATCATCAGTAAAAATGAAAAACCTTGAAAAACAAAACAATAAAATAAAAAGTGAAAATTATATTGATCTGCATTCAGATTCAAAGTTCTTTCTTTGGATGTGGATGGTATTTTGCATTTAGAACTGTCTGAAGACTGTCTTGCTGAGAAGAGGCAAGTCTATCACAGTTGACCATCACACAATTTTCCCGTTACTATGCAAAATTTTCTGCTTCTTCTCACTTAACTCAGTATTAATTTTCATGTCTTACTCAATTTTTGTAAAATGCACCTACTCATCTTTTCTTATAGAATATTAATATTCAATTACAATCACAGTCCTATGCCACAATTTGTTCAGTAATTCCATAATTGAAAGATATGCCTTTAATTTCCAATTCTGTCACGCCACAAAAAAGAGCTGCTATGAATATTTTTGTAAATATTCATCATTTTCCCATGTATGATCGCTTTAGTATATAGATATAATAGTGGTATTACTGTATCAAAGGGTATGAAGTTTTATTCTCCTCTGGGTATATTTCCAAATTACTCTCCAAAATGGTTGAATCAATTCACAACTTCACTAATGATGCATTAACATCCAAGTTTTCTCATATTTCCTCTAAAATTTATGATTTTATTTTTCTGTCATATTAGTCAATTTGACAGGTGGTATCTCACATTTTTAATATGCATTTCTCTAAGCAATAATGACATTTTTTGTATATGACTTTAGATAACTTTAATTTTTTCATCTGAAATGGTTTATTAATATCCTTTGGCCACTTAGCAATTGGAAAATTATTTTTGTTCTTATCATTTGCAGTGAAATCTATTGTTTAGAAATGAAGCAATTTTAAGAACCACTGGTTATAATTTTTCACTAGAATTTTGCTTACCTTCAACCCTGTTGCACTGATTTTTTTGAGCAAAACCTTTTTTTATTTAATATCATCAAAATGATCCATTTTGCATTCTATAATTCTCTCTATCCGACAGGCATGTTCCTTTTTTTTTTTGTTTTCCTAATTGAGCTCTGGTATCATCATTTATGTCTAAATCATGAACCCATTTGACTATCTTGGTATAGGTTGTGAGATATGGTTTATGAAAAGTAGCTGCCTTACTGTTTTGCAGTTTTTTTCCAGCAACATTGTTCAAATAGTGAATTCTTATACTGTAAGCTTGAGTTTTTGTATTCATTAAACAATAGATTAATACTATCTTTTATGTACATAATCTGTTCCCCTGAGTCAACACCAAAAAATTTTGATGATTGCCACTTTATAATATACTGTTAATTCTTGTGGTGTAAGCAGGATCTGAGCTCAAATCTGGTCCCAGGTACATAACACTTATTACCTGTTGATCTTAGGCAAGCCACTTAACCCTGATTGCCTCAAATCCAGAGCCATCTTCAGTTGTCCCGATTCATATCTGGTCAATGAATCTAGATGACTTTGGAGGAGAAAGAGAGGAGAGTGACTTTGAACAGCACCCCCTCACACAGATTTAATTCTAAATGTGTTTTGGCTGACATCATTTCCCTAATGTTTTTTATGAATGAAGGAGAAATAGCAAGGCTACACCACTTTATTTTTGCAAGGCTATGGGGTTAAGTGACTTGCCTAGTTAAGTATTAAATGGCTGAGGCCAGATTTGAACTCCAGGGCTAGTCCCCTATCGACTACACCACATAGCTTCCCCACTACATCACTTTCTTTTGAATTTTTTCACCAACCACATTATTATTCTTAATTTTTTGATCATTTAGTCATATTGTGAAAGAAAAATCAGAACAAAAGACAAAAAAGGTAAAAAAAACCATAACATAAAAAACTTTAAAAGCTGAAAATAGTGTGCTTTGGTCTCAAAGGCATTTAGCCTCAATAGTTCTTTATTTATGTTCTTTATTTTCATTTATCTTTTTTTTGACCATACCATAATGATTATGTTGTAAAAGTGAGCATAATTCCCCATTCCCCCCAGAAAGAGAAACCTCAAGGGGAAAAAAAAGTGTGCTTTAATTTGAATTCAGATTTCATGCGATCTGTCTTTGGGATAGCATTCTTCATCATAAGTCCATCAGAGTAATTGCTCCAATATTTTTCCCTCAGTTACTATTGCTATTTTTCTTTTCTTCCTATTCCTCCCCACCCCTGTTTATTCTTTTCTTTCTCTCTTTTCTCCTTTTTCTCTCCTCAAAAGTATATTGTAACTGACTACCCTCTCCAAATATCCTTCCTCTCTTCTAAACCAACACCCCTTGCTCTCCCCACTTTTCCCTCTCTCCCAACAAATTCTGCTCCTCTTTTTTCCAGAGTAAGCAAGATTGCTGTACTTAATTGTATGAGTGCTCTGAGCCACTTCCAATGATAATGAAGTCTGACTCATTCCCCCTCACCTTCCTGCTTTCCACTCAAAAGCAAAAACATATTCCTATATGTTTTATGTAAGATAACAGCCCATTCTATCTCTCCTTTCCCCTTCTCCCTGTATATTCTTTTCTTGTCTATTACCTGAATCTTTATAATGAATTTTACTTTCATTTTCTCCCTCCTGTGCCTTGTCTATAAATGCTCCTTCTAATTTCTCTTATGAAAGAAAAGGCTCATATGAATTATCAGTATCATCTTTCCATGTAGGAATATAAGCAGTTCAACATCATTAAGTCCCTTAAAATTTGCTCTTTCTATCTACTTTCACTGTGCCTGTACTTGAAGATCAAACTTTCTCTTCAACTCAGGTCCTTTCAACAAGAAAATCTGAGTGTCCTATATTATTGAATGTTCATCTTTCCCCCTGAAAGAATACTTTCAACTATGCTCAAAGAGCAATAAAACTGTTCATACCCAGCAATTCCAATTCTAGGTCTATATCCTTTACAAATTGTTAAAAAAAAAAAAGGAAAAGTCCTATATGTTCCAAAATATTCAGATCAGTTCTTTTTGAAGTAGCAAAGAATTGGAAATTGCAGGGATGCCCATCAATTGGAGAATGGCTTAACATGTTATGGTACATGATAAAAAAAAAAAAACAGAATTGGTCAGACTCAAAAGAAGCATGGAATAACTTAGAGATCTGATACTGAGCAAAGGGAGTAGAACCAAGAAAACAATGTACACATTAACAAAAACATTGTGAGAGGACCAACCTGGATGGAAGCAGCTTCTTTCAGCAGATCAGAGAACTCGGACAACTGTATTAGACCAGCTAAGCACAATGTTATCCCCTTGCAGAGAAGGAAAAACAAAACAAAACAAAACATAGTACATACACATACATACACATACACACAAAAAAACCCAACCTTTCAGAATCTGATAAACACTTTACCAAAATTATCTCTCATTTTTTTTCCTCTTAATCCTAATTCCTAATCCCCAAAATAACTAATCTGTATGCATATTTATCAAAAATATGTATGTCCAATGTGAACCTGACTGCTGCTAAGGGGAGGGTTGTGAAAAGAGAGGATAGAAGGAAATTTTTTAACTGAAAAATATGCATATGAATATGGATCAAAAATAAAAATCAGGAGGTGGCTAGGTGGCGCAATGGATAAAACACAGGCCCTGGAGTCAGGAGTACCTGGGTTCAAATCTGGTCTCAGACACTTAATAATTACCTAGCTGTGTGTCCTTGGGTCAAGTCACTTAATCCCATTTGCCTTACAAAAACCTAAAAAAAAAACCAAAACTAATCAAATTTTGTTAGGAAGCCATTTCTTAGTAGTAATACAAGTTCTTTTGTCTCCCAGAGTATCCTATGCCAAGTCCTAGGAGCCCTTAATATAGAAGCTGCTAAAGCCTGGATAATCTTGACTTCAGTTTTATAATATTTGAATTGTTTCTTTCTGCCTGCTTGTAATAGTTTCTCCTTGACTTGGGAGTTCTGGGATTGAGCTGTAATATTCCTGGAAGTTCATATTTTGAGATTACTTTCAGGAGTGATCAGTGGATTCCCAAAATTTCAATTTTACCTTCTACTTCTTGGATGTCAGGACAATTTTCCTGAATTATTTCTAAAAAAATTAAGTCTAGGCTCTTTTTATGATCAAGTAAGTAGCCCAATAATAATATTTAATTAACCCAATAATATTTAACTTGTCTCTCCTGGATCTTTTTTCCAGGTCAGAATTTTTTTCCAATAAAATATTTTTTTTGTTTTGTTTTTTTTGTTTCTTTATTTTTCAGTCATCAGCTTCCATTAGTTCTATTGTATTTTGGAATGAATTATTTTTTTCAGAGAGCTTTTGTATCTCACTTACCATTTGACAAGTCTGCTTTTTAAGGCATTCTTCCTTTCATTGGCCATTTGGAGTGCTTTTTCCATTTGAGCTAAACTGTGCTTTAAGATGCTATTTTCTTCATGTTTTTTGGAATTCCTTTATCAAGCTGCTGACTTAGTTTCAATGATTTTCCTACATCTCTCTCATTTCTTTCCCAATTTTTCCTCTATCTCTCTTACTTGATTTTCAAAAATTTTTGAGCTCTTCCGTAGCCTGAGCCCAATTCAAATTTTTCTTGTATACTTTGGAAAGAAAAACTCTGACTTTTTAACTCTTTGTTAAGCTGGAGTTCTGCTTTCAGGGTGGAGGATATAATTTCCCAAGCTTCTGAAGTGTTTGGCAGTTGTTTTCTGGTATACTCTCTAGGCACTTCAGTTCCTTCAAAGCCTTATGAGAGGCATTAACTGCTATCCTGGCCTTTGCTCTGCTCTGTGGATGACCAAATGTGCTGGAATGATGAGTAGGTTCCCTGCTTCACTGTGATAGTAAAGCTCCTTTTTGGCTGAGACTGGGACCCAGACTGCAAACTAAAACTGAATCTGGGCAAAGCCACACAGTCCTGCCTCAGAGATAAGAAAAAGAGACCGCATTCTCCTCCAACCCCCTACCCATGCATGGACTAAATACTCTGGAAACACTCAATAGGTGACTGCCTACCAGGTGGCTCCTGGTAGCCACGGACCAGGTATGCATTGGACTGCATTCTACACACACTCTAGTGAGGCAAAGCTTTTGCTTTTACCTTACAGGTTATCCCTGGCAATCCCTTGAACTAAGAAGTCTGGAAATTGCCCTGCAGCTACAGAACCAGGTGTCACCCCAGGGACCCAAGCACCTCTCAGGCTGCTCCTGTACGGCTGAAGTATGTTTGCTCTGATTCTGGTGTTACCCGGGCTGTGCTGAGGCCTTTTCTAATTACAGAGTTCCCTCAGATCTTCCAAGATGCTTTGGACTAGAAAATTGTTTTACTCAATCTTTCCGGGATTCTGAAACTCTAGAATTTGTTTAGAGCGGTTATTCAGAGGCATTTGCAGTGATCTGGGGGAAAGCTACTGCAATTTCTTACCTTCACTGCCATCTTAGCTTCTCTCATGGATCTATTTTTCAGCTCATATCCTTTGGAATTGTCTTTGATCATTCTACTGCTTAGAAGAGGTGTGTCTCATAGCTGATTATGAAACAAAATTCCTGTTAAGGTGTATAATGTTCTTCTGGTCCTATTTATTCTCTCAGCATCAGTTCAAGTAAGTCTTTTCTCACTTTTCGTAATTCTGGCAACTCATGATTTTTTTACCAAGCAATAATAGTCCATCACCTTCAAATTCCACAACTTGTTAAGATATTCCCTAGTTGATGGTCATTCCCACAATTTCCAATTCTTTGCAAGTACAAAAAAAATCTGACATATATATATATATATATATATATATATATATATATATGTGTGTGTGTGTGTGTGTGTGTGTGTGTGTGTGTGTGTGTATATATATACATATATATATATATATATATATATATATTTGCACAAATGACACTTTTCACCTTTTTAATGTACTCTTTGTAATACCGACCTTGTAGATAAACTATTAGAAAAAACAGTGACATGCAATTGGGTTGCCTTGTGAACAGATTTCAAAATTGTTGTCCAGAATGGTTAAATTATTTCTCAACTACACTAACATTGTATTAGTATCCCAGTTTTCCCACATCAGCTCCAACACTGATCATTTTCCTTTTTTTTCATATTGGCCAATATTGAAGTAGGGGTGATACCTCAGAATTATTTTCATTAATTCAATCCATAATGCTTTAAAATTTTTTTTCATATATCTATAGTGAGTTTTACTTTCTTCATTTGAAAATTGCTTGTTCAGATTTTTGACCATTTACAAATTGGGGAAGGCCTTGAATTCTAAGCAATTTCTCTCAGGTTTTTATATGGATAGATAGAGAGTTAGAGAGATAGAGATAGATAGTACAAATCAATGCTGTATATATGTGTTTGTGTGTGTGTGTGTGTTTGGGTCTTTTACCAGAACCACCAACTTGTTTCCCAAATTTCTATATTCATGTTAATATAGACCAATTTGTTTTCATTTGGGGTATTTTTTAAATTTGATGCTATCAAAATTTTCCATTTTTTATTTATACTGTTTTCTCTCTTTTGTTAGAACATAAACTCCTACATTTTTAATAGTTCTGATGGATCTATATGTTGTTCTCGTAATTGGCTTATGGTATCCCCTTTAATGTCTAAGTCTTGAACCCATTTTGATCATATCTTGTTATAGGGTGTGAGAAGTTTGTCTATGTCTACTTTTTACCATATTATTTTCCAGAATTTCCAGGATTTTTTTTGGCTTGTTTTGTTTTTTTCAAAGCAATAGGTTTAAGTGACTTGTCCGAGTCAGAAAGGTAGGACATATCAAATGTCTGAAGATAGGTTTGAACTCCTGACTCCAAGACTATTGCTCTATCCACTGCAAACTTAGTTCTCCCTCTTGCAGCTGTTTTTGTCAAATAGGGAGTTCTTAGTTGGAAATCTAGAAATTAAAGATTTATCAAAAAGTAGATGACTATAATCATTTTCTACCGTTTCTTTTATACCTAATCTATTCCAACTAATCCACATATTTTTATCCAGTAAAGTACCAAATAATTTTGAGAACTGTTGCATCTAAGTTAATTTTACAGCCAATACAGCTCAGTTAATTTTTTCTTGCATTTATTTTTATTGATTATCTTGTTAGTTTTCACTTTTTTCATGTAGATGAATTTTGTTACTCTGTTCTAGTTTTATAAAATATTTTTGTGGAAATTTTTGTGGCATGCAATTGAACAAGTAATTTAATTTATGGGAAATAATCACTTTGATTATATCACCTTGCCCTGTCCATGAACAATTGACATTTTTCAATGTTTAGATCTGATTTTATTTGTATAAAAAGTTTTTTGCAATTGTTTTTTCATATAATTTCTGGATTTGTTTTGATAGGTAGACTTCCAAGTAATTTATGTTATCTACAGTTACTTTAAATGTAATTTCTCATTTTATTCTTGTTGTACTTTGTTGAGATTATATAAAAATATTGATAAATTAGGTAATTTTATTTTATAACCTCTACTTTTCTCAAGTACTTTTAGTTGATTTTCTAGGTTTCTCTAATTATACCATCATAACATCTGCAAAAAGGATGTTTTCTCTTTGTTTCCTCATTGCCAGTTCTAATCCTTCAATTTCATTTTCTTCTCATAATGCTTAAGGTAACATTTCTAGTAAAATATTGAATACTAATAGTGATCAATGGTATACTTGTTTCATTCCTGATCATATTAGAAATACTTCTAGCTTAACTCGATAGCATGTAATTCTTGTTGATATTTTTAGAAAGATGCTCTTTATCATTTTAATGATAACTCTTTTTTATTTGACAAACAGAAATATCATATTTTCATTTTAATGTAGATGTAATTATTAGATTATATGTCATATTACAATATTTAGGTTTTTCTTTATATCCTTTAAGATACATTTAACAAAAAAACACATCATCTGCAAATGTGAAGGAGGAAAAAAAAGCATGGTACCCAAACAAACTTGTACATTTCAGCAATACTTCACTCATTCATTTAGTAAAGTGTTAAGAAATGTCATAATGATGTGAGCTTGAAGTAACTATAGGCATTTTCATCGACGCTCCTGACATGGCATTGGTGATGTTGTAAACAGCAGAAAAACCGAGGCTGTCAAGTGGGCAACTATGGAGGCACAAGCCTGCTTCTTCCCACTGGAACACACCAAAGAGTGACGGCAAGGATCTTCTGGAGAGCACACCTGTAGGGCAGCTGGCATCATCATGCCACACAGCTATATTCATCTACTGATGCTTGGCTTCTTTCAATGTAGTGTTTGTCTATCAGAACTTCAATGCACTTCTTGATCATGCTAATGCTTGCATTAAATCGAGATCTTGACTGACTAATAACCTCCTGAATAAGAGCATTATGCCGAGCTTTCATGATGCAGACTATAGCAACCTGGAGGTATATTTTTCTATCTTCTTCTAAAACACTTCTGGTCTGTTCCATCTCCTATGGTATGTCTTTTTTCCATTGATGTGGTAATTTTTAAATTGTGTTCTTTTGCTGTGAAGTCCATTTTTATTGAAAAATGGAATCTGCATCTATGTCTTCCTTTTCTGAATCATGGTTAATAATTTTCATATCAGGTAATGATTTCATAGTTTTGGATGATTCATTTTCATTCAGCTGTGTGATGTCATGAAGTTCTTTGAAACTACCAGTTTTGTTATTGTTAAAAGCAAGTAGTACTGTCATTTAGTATGTTTTCACCATGGCCACATAGGATTTGGACAAATAATTCATTTTAACTTCACCTGTACAAAGATAAAGCAAACCACATAAGTTTTCTTCCACTGAAATGTTGACTGTAAAATAATTGAAACAACTGCACACTTTTTTCCAGTTCCTGAGGAATGGCTAATCTAGAGGAAGGAGATTGAGTAAGAACCCATGCACCAGCCCATAGTACATATATATGAAAACTAATTCCCCAATCGATTAATGTCCAGATTTTTAATAAAATTGTTGCTTTTGTTGTTGGGATCAGTACTGACATTCATGTCTGTATACATTCAATGAAGTTTACTTGTTAACACACATCCACAGGCTTGATTTAATTTATTGATCATGGCTTCTTCAGTATCCATACATGTAGATAGGTCATGAATTACATGTTTGGCCAACATTCTGGCATAAAACTTTTGAAAAACAACCTTATCATCAAAATATTTGAAAACAGTAATGAAACTGGTGAGCTTGCTTCCACTTCATTTTCAGTCATTCCTTCTGTCAATTTTTTAGCAAGCTCTCACACTACTTAGCAGTTCAGGCACTTTGCAAATAGCTTTGGGTTCTTTGTAGTTTACTGCTGATGACAGAAACTTATCCAGGGCACTCATGAAGTATTGCTCACCATTCAAAACAGTGTTGATAAGTTGGGTAAATTTATCATGAATTTCCAAAACTGATTCCACAAATTCAGTAGGCACATTTTCCTGGGAAAGTTTAGCATTTGCTCTAAGATCCTCATCATGAATATGGTTCTGCAGTCCTTTAATCATATGAAGTAAACCACTTGACACTGCAAAGTATAAATTTGTTCCATGTCACTTCTTTTCTCCTGTCGGAGAATGATGGCAAACTATTTACGGTTCCTACATTCAGAATGTCATTCGTTGCTTACATTAATGAATCATTCTACTATATTGACTTTGTTGTAAATATTTTCTACATCACATTTCTTCATCTTTTAATCTACCTAGGACCTTTTCCATATACTGTGAATAGTTTGATTTTTTGTAACAAATTTTGAAGATTCTTGTTTATAATACTCTGCTGTTTCAGTCAGAAAAGACAACTCAAAAATTTCCTGATAAAACTTTAAGGATAATTTTTTTCTTACACTGTTCAACATGAACAAAGGAGTTAAAAACCCCAAAGAATACTTTTTATTTGGGTCTTCACCACAGCAATCATTTTTTTTTTTATTTCTTGTAGGAACATTTGTATAAGGTTCATCAATTTTCAAACATCAATTTTCTCCACATATCCAATGCTAGGTTTCCTATTACAAAAAGTGGTTTATTCATATGTACACCACCATAACCCTTTTGAAGGTCAGCTTCTGTCAATTTATTCTTACTAAATTGAGTGTTAAGATACCTGTGTAACAGTCCATATAGTCTGCACCTTTGCTATATTTTACCCAGTACCTCTGATACATAACCAATACTTGTTCTTCAGACTCCAGAACTCTTTTGTACAAATGCCTTACAGGATTTTGCAAAAACATTTTAGTCTCTGTGGAAAGTCTTTCACTAAGAGGTTCAGACTAGACCACACATATAGCATAGATGTCTGAAAAGGGATTGTTCCATGTTGCTCTTTCAATATAATCCAACATGATAACAGTTTTAATTGTCCTTGAGAGTTTGTTATATGCTTCATCAAAATCCACTACTCTTAGTTTCAGGGACATTGTGGAAGTTGAATGGGTGAGGGCTGGGGAACATAGAAGGCAGGGCCTTGCTTGGAGGGTCAGGTTCTGTCTCTAATTTGCAGTCCAGGGTGGGGAGGAGATCTTCCAGGGCAGAGGGGTGGAGAGAGGGGAGGGGAGATGTGGCACAAGGGGAGAGGGCAGGCGGGCAAGAATCTGTTGGGGGCCAGGCACCCCCCATGCATAGGTTCTCTCTAGTCTTTTTAATAGGAATAGATGCTATATTTTGTCAAAAACTTTTTCAGGATAAACTGAGATAATCATATGATTTCTGTTATGTCTTTATTAATCAGGTCAATTTTTCCCTAGTATTGAACCATTCCTGCATAATGTAAATCCTATGCAATCATAATTTATAATACTAGTGATAGTTTCCTATAATATCTTTACTAATATTTCATTTATAATTTTTGCTTCCATAAGAAACAAAAATCTCCAGGGTCAGATGGATTTGCAAGTGAATTCTTCCAAATATTTGATGAACAATTAATTCAAATTCTATATAAACTATTTTCAAAAAAAATAGATAGACAAAGGAGTTTTGTCAAATTCCTTTTATGACATCAGTGTGGAATTAACATCAACATTTTTATTGCAAAATATAAAATAAAGTATCACCAAGATATTACAGCAGGTTATCACTAAAATAAAGCACTATTATCAGGTGGGATTAGATAAAAATACCTCCCACATTGGACAGTGTTTTATAGTCTTTTATACAATATCTCTACGTGTATTTGTTTTCTCACAAAGTTAGATTGTTACTTCCTCAAAAGTAGATTTTTCAGCTTTTGTCTTTGCCTACACAGTGTCTAGAAGATTGCTTGCTGCCTGCCAAGTAGTAGACATTGAATAAATAAGCCATGGTTGTCTGATAAATGGATTGGATAAGGAAACTGTGTAGTCTAAGGAAAATGGTTACATAATCCCAAGATCTGAACTTTAATATTCAAGTTTCCCCTGACATTATTTGCATTTATTTTGCCAGATGTGTTCACAAATTTTGAATTTAAGTTGGTATAAAGGTATTTATTAACTACCTATTGTTTGTTAGACACTACAAACTGTGAGAAATTGCATGATTATTTTTTATAATTCTGAAATCAAGGATTTCGTAGCTTAGTAGGGGGGTAGATATATAAATAACTACTAGAAAATAGTAAATAAATTGAAAACATTTTCACAGGAAGATTAAGAAGGAAGGACCAAGAAAAATTTCCCATAGAAATTGGAATTTTAGTAAGATTCTCTTCACTGATTGGAAAAAAATAAATAAAAATGGCATCTGATCAATCATTCTCTTCTCTGTTGTATTTATATACAAAATAAATCACTAAATAGGATATTTCCCTGAGATTTGTAATAATCCACTAGAGAAATCTGAGCTGTGAAATGATAAAACAATAGGAGGAGGTTTAAATCCCATTTCACATAAATTTATGATCTTAAGGAAATTAAATTATTTCTCTGGGCTTCATTTTATTCTCTGAAGATGGAGTTGTGAATAGCTTTACTTCTGTGATCCCTTCCACTTCTAAATTCTATGAACTGATGATGATAATACTATTGATAACAATAGTATTCTATGATCTATTGATGAAAATAGTATTAAAATTTGGATGTGGTTAATTGTAATGATGCATTGATAAATGTTTAATAATCATCTCTCAAATGCACACCTGACTTTTTTTAGATTTAACTTCCTTTTTAACATAATTCTATATGACTTTTTTATATTTATTTAAGGCATTGGTGTTTTGAAGTGATTTATCCAAGGTCACACAGCTAGGCAATTATTAAGTGTCTGAGACTGGATTTGAACTCAGGTCCTCCTGACTCCAGGTCCAGTCTTCTCTCTACTGTGCTAACTAGTTGCCCCTATGTCACTTTCATATGTCTAGGTGGTCAACAAAATAGCACATCTGATTTTTAAAAATAAATCTGATTTTATTATTTGGTATTTGTCATTTTCTAAGTAGTAAATGTCACTGGAAATTTTAAATTTTCCTCTAAAGAGACTTGATAATAATCCTGGTTAAGAGTATTTTTCTTATGAGTATCTGACTCAAAGTCAATCAAGATCTGTTAAAGTGCTTACTATATGTAGGCCTTCTGCTATTTTCGAAGGATATTAAGAGAGAAAAAGATAATTCCTACCTTCAAAGAGCTTATAACCTCTTGTTTACCCTGCCTCCTTGAAGAGGAAAAAAATGACATCATGATGTCAGGGCCAATGTATACTTTGGCCATCAACAATTAATCACAAAGCAGGAGTTTAGAAGACTCTTTCAAAAGTTGTACCCAATCTGTATGAACTGTTGTTTAGGGGTATTTTAAAATGTGCATATCTCATGCGACTTTGGAGATCCTGAAATTCTGGTTTAGTCACAGAGCACAATTACTCCTTTGATGTGGGCACCTCATGCAGGATGATTCTATGCTCCTGTCTACCATTTCTAACAAAAACACCAAAGTTCTTCAGATATGCCTTGAGAATTTATTCAAATCTACTAAGCACCTTATGAGTGTCATCTTGTATGTGTTTCCCCTAAAATAGTCTTTTAGACAAATGTAAATTTGGCATTTAACCAAAGTAGCCAATCCAAAGGAATTGTGCTCCCTGTAATAGGGTTTGCATGTTTGTCATTCACATTGAGAAAGAACCTCGGGATGTGGTAGCTTATCAGCTTGAGGATCTTCAGAATTTTCCCAAAAATAAAGTTCAATTTTCTGGCATTTCTACAAATAGATTGTAGGCTTTACAGACATAAAAAAATGAGTTCAGGGGGCAGCTAGGTGGCGCAGTGGATAAAGCACGGGCCCTGGAGTCAGGAGTACCTGGGTTCAAATCCGGTCTCAGACACTTAATAATTACCTAGCCGTGTGGCCTTGGGCAAGCCACTTAACCCCATTGCCTTGCAAAAAAAAAAAATCTAAAAAAAAAAATGAGTTCAGCACAATGAGTAGGCAAGCCTTTAGTTCAATTGACAGTCTAATATTTCTTCTCTTCCACATAGTTTTCTAGAGCCTCCCAAATTCTGAGTTAGGTCTCCCAAGATTTGTGACAACCACCTTAACAGTAGATACATATCTGGAAAGTATAATGTCAAGATAAGTGAACCTATCCACAATATTCAGAATTTTCCTTTATCTTTAGGACATAAGAATGGTGTAGTCACAGCTGATAGAGGGCCTCTATTTTCTTGGTGCTAATTGTTAGACCAAAATTGTTCCAAACAATGTGAAGTAATCTATATTTTGTTGCATATAAGCCTCAGAGATTTCACTGAGTGCACAATCATCTGTGAACAAAAAAAAAAGTTGTTTAGTAGGTCTTTCCTTTTTAATCTTGGATTTAGCCTTTTGAAGATAAATGATTCATCATCAGTGTGGTACCTGACCCTGATGACATTTTCCTTCTCATAGAATGTATCTGATAACCTGGTATCAAATAGCCTGAAAGTATCATACTAAAAAAGCATTAGCCCTGATTCATTCCATTATTGACTGGTAAAGTGAAAGAAGATTGTTGTTTATGTGGAAATTCTGAATGGTGAAATGGCATAAAATAATAATACAATTTTTTTTTAGTTTTTTGCAAGACAAACAGGGTTAAGAGGCTTGCCCAAGGCCACACGGCTAGGTAATTATTAAGTGTCTGAGACCGGATTTGAACCCAGGTACTCCTGACTCCTGGGCCGGTGCTTTATCCACTATGGCACCTAGCTGCCCCAATGCAAATTTCTTGCCAAAAAATTTTGACTATGATTTTTCATAGATGTTCATGACAAAAGAATCAAAGACCACTGTTAGATTATCCATTGTTGTGTAATGAACTCTGTTTGATTCTAACACTTTTCTTCCACTTGCTGTTCAGCAAATACTTTGCAAACTATGAGAGATGAAAATGGTCTAGGTAAAGAAAGAACAAATTAAGGAGAACATCTAGTCAAGAATCTTGACAAAATTTTTTAAGAGATTTGTTTACCCTCAATGTTTCTCACAGGAAAGCTTACTTTCTTTTACTTTATACAATAAAACAGAAGCATCTGGGAAGTACTTTTTCTTGCCAATTAACCCAGAAAATTCCTATAAGACTTTGTATATATATGGTAGATTCACTGCCTTGTAGATCTCTTGTGGAAAAGAATTAGTCCTTTGTCACACTAGAGAAGTCTAATAACATTCGAATGTCTCTTCTTGCACCAGAAGTTCATCTACAGAGGGATTGACTTCAACCTGAAGTATACAGTCAGTAACTTAAGTATTGGATTATGATTGTTTTTTTGAGAAAACAAGGGAAATATTCAACATATCCCTCCAGGTTTGTGCCCTTCTTAGGGATCAGTAATACTTTATTAGCATTGAGTAGTGGCCCTGTACCAAAACACTTTGGTCTCTAAATACCCATCATTCCACTGTAAACAAATGCTGGATTCTTGCTAACAGCATAAAATTGAATTTCATCTGCCTTTTTGGTAAGTCTCATTTGGGGGTTTGGAGTGACATTGAAGATGGAATTTGCTTATACTGGATCAGATGGGAATGATTCATATGACTCAAATGGAAAATCCACAATGATCCCTAGCAATCGTTCCTTAGGGAGCACATTGTCTCCAGTAAGACATGAAAGGAATAAGATACTATATTCTTATTTCAATTCTAGTCAGGAACTCTGAATTTTGGTTCACAAATTTTCATATAATACCTCTTATCTAAATATGTTAATGTAGTTATGCCCATATGCCCATATGTTGATAGACCTATATTTATTTGTTTGTTTCTATTCCTCTCTCTATCCAGATATTAGATTTGTTCAAATTATAATCATCAGGAGTTAGAAATCAAGTCTAATTCAAGCTGTTCCCGAAACCTGAGGAGATGCACTTTCCTTCCTAGCACATTTCTGATGCAAATTAAGAAACATTCTTAACTTTGTTATCACTATTATATCACTTTCTTTGTTTGGAAGATTGAATGAGGAGTCTTAAAGGAGAAAGGAGCTTGGTTTCATTTTGTTCTTTTAAATTCAATGTATTAGATGGTGAACTAGAAAATCATCTTTAATATAAAACCGTAAACATTTTTTTTTAATTATGAGAAGAACAAACTCACTTTTCAATAGAGGCATCTCATATCACTAATTGAGATATGGTAGGAAAGTGCTTCCTGGTAGAGATGCCCAAGGGTTCATGTGCTTTCCAGGTTGTGGTCTAAATGTCAGTAGGGTCATTTTACTAAGATCCAAGTAGCTTATCTGTGAGAGTTGAAGTAAAGGCATCTCCAGCTTACTTCCACGAAGCTTTCAAATCAGTTCTAAAAATGTTCTTCAATTTTTTTCTCGCTATATCTAATTGCATTTTTTGTTAACCCATGTTCTCCTTATCTTTAAATAATATAATGAAATAGGTTACCTACAATTAGGCGAAATACAAACAAATTTTCACACAAGTTCTCTATATTCTTCATATATCTTTAAATATATCTTCAAATGCTATTTTTTAAAAAAGGAATGGTAAAAGGAGAAATGTAAGGATTATTAGATTACCCAAAAGGCATAAAATATATCCTGAAATTCAGGGAAAAACACTCAAGAAATAATGTAAATGAAAACAAAACTAAATACAGGAATATTAGGAATGTAATCTAAAGCAGTTATCCATGAAATTAAAATATCTCTAAAAATTATAAAATTAGATAATGAAATAAATAATAAAATAAATATGTATGGAGACTTTCATGCAGTCAATTTTTTTTTTGTTTTAGGTTTTTGCAAGGCAAATGGGGGTGAAGTGGCTTGCCCAAGGCCACACAGCTAGGCAATTATTATTAAGTGTCTGAGGCCAAATTTGAACTCAGGTACTCCTGACTTCCAGCTCAATGCTTTATCCACTATGTGCCACCTAACCGCCCTAGTCAATACTTTTTTTTGAAAAAAGAATTAAATGATTCATTGAAAGTTGGAATAAGAATTCAGAGAACTTGTGTACATTTTGATATGATAAAGTAGAATCTCTCAGTGATCTCCGCTTGTAGTTGTAGTAATTGTCCTTGAAATTATCATTGCTGTGTCATGTATGGGCCATTATAGACACTAAGTATTTGGTCTAGATTACTGAAGTAAAAGTGTCAGGGTGACCTTGCATGGTTTTTTAGAAGCATTTAGGACTCTGTGACATGCTCAGGGTCACATAGCTATTGTGTCTGAGTCTGCCTGTTTAATTAGATCCCACTCTCTTATTTAAGGCCAGTGCGCTATCCAATGCAGTAATTACTTGCCCAAACCTCACCCATTTGGTGGAAGGGTGGTTCCTTATAAATGGTGCTTGAAAACATCACCAGCAATTTTAATTGTAACAAGATAAATTTGTTCTTTAATTATACATAAAAACTTTTTTTTTTTTTTATCAAAGAAGGATGGAGAGAAAGAATGCTAAAAGATGCCAGATCACAAGAAGGGAATTATATGATTTTGAAAGTTACAGAAGAAAAAGAAAGATTAGAAACTAGGAAAATGGCTCAGGATAAATGCCACACAAATTAAATTATTTTATTCATTACCCTACAGATTTGGAAAATAGTTTTCTCATTGACTGAATGAAGTCCTTGTTCCTCAGACTATATACCATGGGATTAATCATTGGGGTCACAATGCTGTAGAATAGAGAGAAGATCTTATCTGTTCTGCCTGAATAATTGTACATGGATTGCAGGTATGCAGTGATACCAGAACCATAGTATAAGCAGACAACGATAAGGTGAGATGAGCAAGTAGAGAAGGCCTTGGATCTGCCAGTGATTGATGGGAGCTTCAGAATGGTGCTGAGGATTCTGCTGTAAGAATAGAGTATCAATAGAAAAGGAATCAAGCCAAATAGGAGACAATCAATAAGAAGAAAGGATTCGGCACCAGAGATATCTCCACATGCCAGCTTCAGTAATGGAGGCATGTCACAAAAAATATGATTGAGTTTGTTTGAACCACAGAAGGACACAGAGAAAACCTGATATGTCTGCCCTATTATGAGTGGAATTGCAGTGACCCAGGATCCAATCACCATCTGGACACACATCCTCTGGTTCATGATTAGAGGGTAATAGAGTGGATTACAGATTGCCATATAGCGATCATAGGACATTACGGTCAGCAGAAAACTTTCTGTGATTCCCAAAATAATAAAGAAAAACTGTTGTGCAGCACATGACAGTAGAGAAATGTTTCTTTTCTGGCTCCAAAGATTCTTAAGCATTCTGGGAAGAGTGACTGATGTGTAACAAATTTCCACAAAGGAGAAGTTTCCAATGAAGTAATACATGGGTGTTTGGAGGGCTCGTTCCACATTGGTGATTAAAATGATGAGACCATTGCCTAAAATTATACATATATAGATGACTAAAAAAATAACAAAAAGAAACTCTTGCAAGCTGGGAAACTCAGAAAATCCTAGGAGAATAAATTCTTCCATGACAGTAATATTTTTAACTATCATTTCTCCTCTATATTCCATCTTCAAAATTATTAATTTCCAATAACAATGTTCATTTTTTCCATTCAGAGGTAGGATAATGAAACTGAAATGATAAATGGACAGGTTAGATTATATGACAAGTAAGGTAACAGAATGTAATTTGTATTTTTTTATACTCATCTAGTTTGGATATTTTATGTTTTGCCATCATATAAAAACAATAGGATGCTTTGGTTGGAAATTTTTATCCTAGATTCTTTTCCACCTCAAGTCATATTTGATATTTTCTTTTAAATTTGAAGCCATATATGCATCTATACATTTCCATTTTCCTGATTATTCTAGGTAAAGAAACTTCATATCCTAAAAAGGTTATTTTATTGCTTAATGTGGCATCCAAATGTTCCTTCTTTCTCTCTTTTAAGTGATAAGTTCATTTCTATGTCTAAATTCTCTGATACTATTAGTGTGGTAATAGTTTCTAAGGAAGGATAAGACATTAAAACACAATATTCTTTTGTTCTGCTCTTAGTAAGGAATCTTGCAATTTAGAAAAATTTATTAGCCCTGCAAAAAAATTGATGCTAAATATTTTAGAATGTAAACATAAATATCAGAGAATTATATTTCATTTACCATTAATTCATTCTATTTTTATACATCTATATACTCAGATATGAATAGGCAGATACTTTTCTTCTTATCTGATAATCTATATTCAATGTAAATAAATTTGTGAATCTTAAATAACTTTGCAAAATGTCCTGAATTTCAGGTAAGTCAGAGAATACTTAGGCTTCTAATTTTCAGGTCTTTTGAGTCACTGGAAGTCAGAGAGTATTGATATACTCAGGGAACCATCAAATTACAAAATTAGATCGTGATAGAGTGCATCCAAATCCTGAAGTTATATGCATAATGTCCTATGAATATTACTATGAGATAGAGATAAAATCTATACCAGAAATGTCTATGATATAAAACAGTAGTTGTCCATAAAAGTGCAAAAAAGATAAGTTACTATAGAACACAGAACAACTGCTTTGCAGGATTCATGTGTCAGAGAGTCTCCTAGCACTACATTACTTCATGCCAAATTTGAACAGAAAAATAAAAGTGATGCTTGAATGATCTCTCTGCCCTAGACTCATTCCTGGCAAGTTGACAGTAGTTAAATAAAAATGCAAGTGGGACAAGGCAGGATTTTAAAATCTTTGCTACTTGGGAAAAGGAATATTTCTTTATTTATCATGCATTTAATTTGTAACCAGCTCCTCCCTAGGAGTACTGATCGAGGCAGTTAATCTTCCCGTAGGAAAAACCTGTTGACCAACACACTTCTACCTAACGTGATATATGAGACTGAGCAGGCAATCTGTTTGGATTTTCCCCATACATGAACAGTCCTGTAGGAAAACTGCCTTGGCATTAAAAATAGAATAATTCTTTCTGAATTTGAGCAAAGAATGACTAAACAATATAAATTTCTCACTTTATAAGTCAAAATCATTATTCATATTTTACTTAATCAAACATAGTAACTAAATATTTTTGATAACAATAAATAAAATTGAATATTAGTCACCTTTAGAGAGAAAGAAGCAGATAAAGACAAAGACCAAGAGAGAAAGCAAGGCACAGAGAAAGATTCTGAGGCAAAGTGAGAAAGCAAGAGAGAGTGAGAGGGAGAGAGACAGAGACAGAGAAAAAAAAAAGAAACAGAGAAATACTCAGAAAGAGAGAAATGAAGTTAGAGAGACAGACACAGAGAGAGACAGAGTGACAGAGAGAACTTTGTTCTTTTCCAAATGCTTTCCTTTTCATGCCTTTTTTTTCAACTAATAATGTTTGAAATTTGTATAGCATGAGTACTTTCACAATAAAAACCTTCTCTGAATCAGGAGATTGTAATTATAATTTCAAATGAATGTCTCCTTTTTCCTTATTAAATATTGGTCCCTGAGTAAGATACTTCCTGTAATTTTCTAAGGTCAGTGGACTTAGAAATCAACTAATAAAATAAGCTCTGTTAAAAAGGAGAGATGTACAAGTTAGATGTGTAGAATATAGCTTACTTACCTTTTCCTGTTGTGATAAAAAATCATATCCAGATGATTTCTTTCGCTAATATGGCAAAATATTACGCCTATATATCTGCCATTTTACAGTGCATTTTGATTTTTAAAAGAAAATCCTCATATTCAAGTCTATTCTCATAAAGATTATTTTTTTAATATTGCTGCCATAGGCACAATTAATCTGACTTTATAGAGGAGTAAGGTTAAATTTAAGCATTACTAATAGTTTGTCTACAGTAAAACTACCAAAAAGTTTCTAATTTTCAAGAAACTCCCTTGTCACTTCACTTTCAAAATTGTTCTTACAGTATGATAGAACCTTTCCTTTAATCATTAATAATTTTAGAAATATTGCCTTTTGCATCACTGAAAATATAAACTACCAAAATAATGATTGAGTTGAATGAAGCAAGCTCTTAAAAAGAAAACATTCTTGACCTACTCTACTCTCTGGAGACAATTTCTCTCCCTGACCGTATTTCCTTCTTTAATCAGGAGTCAGATTTTTTGGATGTTAATGCAACTCTTTAAACATTCACTAATAAGAAAGTGTGAAATATTTTAAAGAGCTTTGGGCATTAGATTCAGAGGTATTGCAACATATTTGGGTATGCTCCTTTCTTACTATGCAACCCTGAAAAAGTTTGTACATAAGTCCCCTGAAAATCTTTTCTGACAAGTTTGTTGTTGATATAATTGAGTACACTAACAATTTTCCTAATGTTGAACCAACCCTGCATTCCTGGAATAAATCCTACTTGATCATAATGTATTATTCTAGTGATAACTTGTTGTAATTGTTTTGCTAAGATTTTATTTAAGATTTTTGCACCTATATTCATCAGGGAGATAGGTCTGTAAATTTCTTTCTCTGTTTTAACTCATGCTGGTTTAGGTAACAGCACCATATTGGTTTCATAGAAAGAATTAAGCAGAGTTCCATCTTTCCCTATTTTTTCAAAGAGTTTATATAGAATTGGAATAATTGTTCCTTAAATGTTTAGTAGAATTTGCTGTTGAATCCATCAGGCCCTGGAGATTTTTTCTTAGGGAGTTCAGTGATAGCTTGTTGAATTTCATTTTTTGAGATAGGGTGGATTAGGTATTTAATCTCTTTTTCATTTAACCCGGGCAACTTTTATTTTTGTAAATATTCATCCTTTTCACTTAGATTATCAAATTTTTGGCATTGAGTTGGGCAAAATAATTTCAAATTTTTACTTTAAGTTCCTCCTCATTGGTGGTGAGTTCACCTTTTTCATTTATAAAATTAGCAATTTGGTTTTCTTCTTTATTTTATTTTATTTTATTTTTTTGAGTTTTTGCAAGGCAAATGTGGTTAAGCAGCTTACCCAAGGGCACACAGCTAGGTAATTATTAAATTTTTGAGATCAGATTTGAACCCAGGTACTCCTGACTCCAGGGCTGGTGTTTTATCCACTGTGCCACCTAGCCACCTGAGTCTTTCTTTTTAAAATCAAATTGACCAGAGGTTTACCAATTTTATTGGTTTTTGCATAATACCAACTTTTGGTTTTATTTATTAATTCAATAGTTTTTTTGCTTTTTATTTTATTAATTTCTCCTATAAGTTTTACAATTTCTAATTTGGTATTTAATTAGGGATTCTTGATTTGTTCTTTCTCTAACTTTTTTAGTTGCTTACTCAGTTAATTGATTTTCTCTTTCTACAATTTATTCATAGAAGCATTTAAAACTATATTATATCCGTTGAGAGTTGCTTTGAATGAATCCCATAGATTTTGGTATTTTGCTTCATTATTATCATTATCGAGGATAAAATGGATAATCCTTTCTATAATTTGTTTTTTGATCCACTCATTTTTTAAAATGAGGTTATTCAGTTTCCAATTTGTTCTGGGTCTATATCTCCTTGGCCCAAAATTGCATATGACTTTTTTTGCATTGTGATCTGAGAAAGATGTGTTTACTGTTTCTGCCTTTCTACCGTTGATCATTAGGCTTTTATGACCTATTACATGGTCAGTTTTTGTATAAGTTCCATGTACTGCAGAGAAAAAGGTAATTCCTTTGTATCCCAATTCAATTTCCTCCATAAGTCTACCATATATAATTTTTCTAACAATCTATTTATCTACTTAACTACTTTCTTGTCTATTTTATGATTAACTTCATCTAGATATGAGAGTGGGAGCTTAAGGACTCCCACTAGTAGAGTTTTGTTTGCTGTCTATGTCTTGCTTTAGTTCTTTCAGCTTCTCCTCTAAGAATTTGAATGATATCCAACTGGGTGCATATCTATTTTTGGTGCTGCATCGTCTGAGATAAGGCTTGCTTCCCCTGCTTTTTTTGACTTCAGCTGAAATAAAATATATTTTGCTCCAACCTTTTACCTTTACTCTATATGTATCTCTCTTCTTCAAATGAATTTCTTGTAAGCAGCATTTTGTAGGATTCTGATTTTTAATCTACTCTGCTATTCACTTAAGTTTTAAAGGAGATTTCCTCCAATTCACATTCAAAATTATGATTATTAATTCTTTATTGCCCTCCATGCTATCTTCCCTCTATTTGTATTTCTCCCCCTTCCCTCCCCTTTATCCATATTCCCAGGTATTTTGCTTCTGAATACCACCCCCTTCAGTGTGTTTGCCCCCCTATATCACCCCTTCCCCTTTCTTTAATCTTCCCATTTTCCCTTTTCACTTCCCTATCTTTTGTTCCCCTTTTTTCTCCCACTCCCCTTTATCCATCCCCCCTTTTAATACTTGAAAGGTTAGGTGTTTTATAAGTTAACTGAGTATATGTAGGTTGACTTTAAACCAAGTCTTATGAGAAGAAGATTCAGAGGTTTCTCATCTGCTCCCTTCTTCCCCTCTATTACCATAGGTATTTATACCTCTTAGAATAATGAGATTTACCCCATTTAATCACCTCCCTCCTCCTGTCTCTTTCCTGTCTCCCTTTTTAAGGAGGTAGTGTTTTCTACATCATTCTATCTGAGTCATAGAAAATTATGAGTATCTGTCACTGCTAGCTAAGTGCATTCTATCTAATAGAGTTAAACGTCTTGAGAGTTATTAGTCTTTCAACCAAGTGGGGTTAAAGCTAGTTATATCCCTTTAGATAGCAGTTTCATGGATAGATCATGAATGTCCATCATTTCTGGCTAGGTATATTCACTCTCTTACATTTACAGTTCTCCAGATTTATGAGAATCTTTTTCCCCATGCTGGGACATAGCCAATTTCAAATTGCTCGATAGCACTTTTTTCCTTTTACCGCCCCCCTTTTTTTGTTTACCTTTTCATGTGTGTCTTGAGCCCCCTGTTTAATGTCTAAATTTTCTATTTAGCTCTGGTCATTTCATCAGGAATTTTTTGAATTCTTGTCTTCCCTTATTTGCTAAGTAATCATTAAAGTTATTAATATACTATTTTATGTAAAATATTTCTTTATTAGTCATTTTTGTAAGAAACCTAGAATGAATGAAATTATGAAAGTGGAAAACAACAGGCCTCAATTTGTATACATACAATATTAATAATTTCTTTGTGCATAGTACGTTTTATTTGCCTTTTGGATTTGGCTTTTATCATTGTATTACTGAGACTAGCTGGCCATTCACAATTCTTCATTCAACAATAATACCATCACTGTGTTCCACAATCTTCTTTTACCGACTATAACAGTTTTATCATTTATTGTCTTCTACATCTTATTCAACTTCTGTTTCAAAAATTTAGATTGCATTTCAATTGAGAACTCTATGTTTAGCAATGATACTTCCTAACTTTAACCAAAAGATAATCTCTTCCCTTATATCTTTTTTACATTTGTTTTTGTATTTCATTTTATTTTTTTCCAATTTCATGAAAAAAAATTTTCAACATTCTTCTTTGTCCGTTCTGTATTTTTCTACAAGCCACCTTTCTCTCCTCCTTACTCACAGAACCCAACAATGTTCACTCAAGTTGAATATTTTCCACCTTTGTCATGTTGTGAGAGAGGAATTAAAACTAATGGGAAAAACAAACAGGAGATAGAAAGAACATAAAAGAAATTTTTAAAAGTTAATTTAATATACTTTGCTCTACATTCAGACATGATAACTTTTATTTTTTATCTAGATGTGAATGGCATTTTCCAAAACAGATCTCTCTGGATAGCTCTTCTTCATTAAAATGCTGAGTGAAACTGTGAACATCATAGATGATGATTTCATAGCGTTGATTGGAACTTGTCATTTGTCCTGATTACATGCAAAAACAAATTTCAAAATTCATTTTGAAAACCTGGAGTTACAAATCTTCTACTTCCTCCTACCCAAGTACCAATCATTGAGAAAATAAATTACTTGTTATGGGTTAAAACTATGAAGTCATCAGAAACATTACTGCAAAAGTCATGATGTAAAAAAAAAAAAAACAAAAAACAAAAAAAAAATACGCTCCCACCCCAAAAAAGTGAAACCTCAAGAAAAATATAATTTAATAAAATATGCATCAGTATGTATTCAGTTATAATCAGTTTGGGAAAGATAGCATCCTTAATCGTAAATTCATCAGAGTTCTCTTAGGTCATGGCATTGCTTAAAACATATTTTGAACCTATTCTAATCCATTGATCCACTATTCTATGTCTTTATTAGTACCAGAGAGTATAGTTGTAGATATGGTAGAGCCAGGCCACCTTATTTATTTTTTTTTCAAAAGTTTCCTTGATATTCTTGATCTTTAGTTGTTCCAGATGAATTTTTTACTCCTTTTTCTTAGTCAAGAAAACAAATATTTGGCAAATTAATTGATATGACATTGAATAAGTAATTTAATTTGGATAGAATTGTCATTTTGATTAGAGTATTTCAACCTAAACCTGAGCAACTGACATTTTATCAAATTGTTTAGATATGACTTTATTTGGATCATGACTGCTTTGTAATTGTGTTCATACAGCTTCTTGGTTTGTCTTCAGAGAGAGATCCCCACATAATTCATGTTGTCTACAGTTGCTTTAAATGGAAGTTCTCTTTATATCTCTTGCTCTTGGGCTTCATTGTTCAAGTATAGAAATGCTGATGATTTATGTGGGTTTATAGGCTACTCCTTTGCAGATTTTGTTAATTAAGTAATATTTTAGATAATTTTCTTGGATTTTCTAACAAAGTAGTCATATCATCTCTAAAGAGGAAAAGCTTTCCTTCCTCATTGCCAAATCTAAGTCTTTCAATTTCTTTTTCATTTCTTTCTAAGACTGTATTGAATAATAAAGGTGTTCTGTATTGAATCGATGAAGCTGAACTTTTTGGAAATGCTCCTAGTTCATCCCATTGTGTATAGCATTTGGTGATGGTTTTACATATACATATATATGTATATATACATACTGTGAGTTACTTTAAGGAAAACTCCAGTTATTCCTTTACTTTAGTGTCTTTTCAATAGGAATGGGATGTATTTTATTAAAAGCGTTTTCAGCAACTATTGAAATAATCATAAGATATCTCTTGGTTGGCTTTTGATATGTGCAATTATGTTGCGTGTCTTCCGAATATTGAAAAATTCTTGCCTACTTAACATTAACCTCACCTGATCACGGTGTATTATCCTAGTGGTAACTTACTGTAATCTCTTTACTATAATTTTATTTAAGATTTTGGTCTTAATTTGGGAGATTGTTTTGTAATTTTCTGTCTGATTTAGTTGTCTCAGTTTAAGTATCAGCACCACATTACTGTCATAAAATAGTGTTTTATTTGAAAGAATTCCTTCTATTCTTTTTAAACAATTTATGTAAGATAGGAATTAATTATTCTTTAAATGTTTCATCTGTCACTTTTAACCCATCTGTACCTGGAGCCTTTTACTTATGGAATTTATTGATGGCTTCTTCCATTTCTTTTTCTGAAATTGGGTAATTTAAGTATTTTATTTCCTCTTCTGTTAATTTGGGCAGTTTGTATGTTTGTAAATATTCCTCTATTTCACTCAGGATATCAAATTTATTGACACACAGATAAGCAAAGAAGCCCCAAATTACCTCATTAATTTCTGCCTTATTGGTGGTAGGATGTTTTTAAATGGTTTATTATATTTATTATACTATATTTATTATATTATATCGATAACCTGATATTTCTTGATCATTTATCAATTGGGGAATGGCTCTGTTTTATAAATAAATTTGACTTAATTCTTTATGTTTGAGAAATGAGGTCTATATCAGAGATAATTGTTTCAGTATATTTCCCCACAGCTGATATTGCTGTCTTTTCACCCTAACCCTCTTCTAAAATGTTTTACATCTGATTGGAGGTATAATGTGATAAATTGCATCTCATGGAGAGCCACAAAGGGCCCATTACAGTATAGAGAAAGAAAATGGATTGGTTGATAACAGTTTGAATCTTAATCTCATTGGATTTTGGTCAAAGAGAGAATTTATCTTAACCTTCTTACATTTGGAAGGTAAAGAGGAGAGGGAGGAAAGGAGGGAAGGATAGAAGGAAGGGAAACAAGGAGAGGAAACGGGAAAGGAGAAAGAAAATGGAGGGTGGTTGTTAAAGCAAGGCAGTATCCAGAAAGAAAACCCTGTTGTGGGAGGATAGCATGAAGGGAGGTGAAAAACACAATCAGAGGGGACTTATGATAGAGGGAGTTAGTAATGATAACTGAATCTGAATGCAATGTCCTCCCTTATTAAATTGGTAACAGTTAGAAGAGTGAGTTACAACCAGAATAGTACAATGTGCTGATTTTAAGAACCACATTGGAAGCAGAGAGATTCACAGTGAGTAAAGGTAAAAGACAAGAGCAGTACATGATATACTTCAGCTTAAGGGGGAAAAGAGTAGGGGGTAACGAACTCAGTCTCAGAAAAAGTAAATGAAAAAATAGATCTCATTAAAAGGAAAAAGGAAGAAAGTACATTCTCCTAAAAAGGTTCCACAGTCAATGAAGCAATTTCAATACTAAACATGTATTCACCAAGTGATACAGCATAAATTTTTTAGAGGAGAAGCTAAATGAACTCCAAGAACAGACGCGAAGCAAAATTCCACTAGTGGGGGAGCTCAATCTCCCTCTCTCAGAATTAGATATATTTATATATATATATATATATATATATATATATATATATATATGTAATTGTAAAATAAACATGAAGGAAATTAAACATATGAATAGAATCCTAGAAAACCTCTAAAGAATATTGAAGGGGATAGAAAGGAATATAATTATTTCTCTGTAGTACAGTAGGTCACCTTCACAAAAATTACCCATGTATTTGTGTATAAAGCCCTCATAATTAAATGCAGGAAGCAGAAATACTAAATTTATCCTTTTCAGATCATGATGCAATAAAAAATCATTTGTCAAAAAGGGCCTTGGACAGATGTAAAATTAATTCAAAGCTAAATAATCTGATTTTAAGGAAGGAATGAATCAAATATCAAATAATGGAAATAATTAATAATATCATCCAAGACAATAGCAGTAAGGAAACAACATATCAAACCTTATCGGATACAGTGAAAGCATGCATATATATATATATATATATATATATATATATATATATATATATATATATATATTTACGAATAGACTAGGACATGACGATATCAATGAATTTGGCCATGAAAGAAAATATGCTAGAAAAAAACAAATAAATTATCCCCAAATAGACATCAATTTAGAATTTCTGAAAATCACTGGAGAAATTAAATAAATGAAAAATAAGGACACAATTGAACCTCTAAATAAAATTAAGAGTTTGTTATATGGAAAGACCAGTAAAACTTGTAAAATTTTGGATAATTTGATTTTTGAAAAAAAGAAAGAAGAAACCAAATTTACCAGTTTCAAGAATGAATAAGGTGGGGCAGCAAGGTGGCACAGTATATAGATCACAGGTCCTGGAAACAGGATGACCTGCGTTCAAATTCAGTCATAGACATTTAATAATTCACTGGTTATGTGAGCTTGGGCAAGTAACTTAATCTCACTACCTTGCCAAAAAACAAAAAACAAAAAAAACCATGAATAAGGTGAATATACCAACACTGGGGAGGAAATTGAAGTAGTAATTCAGAACTGTTTTGCACAAATTCAGTCCAATAAATTTGACAATCAGAGTGAAATGGATGAATATTCACAAAAATATTAATTGCTCCCGTTAGAAGAAGACTGAATTAAATACTTAAATAACTCCAATACAGAAAAAGAAGATGAACAAGTTATCAATTATCTCCCAAAGGAAAACATTTTCATGGCCAGATCGGGTCACAACAGAACTTATACTGAAATTTTAAATGCAATTAATTTCAATTCTATAGCAACTATTTGAAAGTGAAATAAATGAAAATGGAGGTCTTGCTTATTCTTTCCATGAAAGCAGGATGATGCTGATATCTAGATCAAGTTTTCTTGAAAGGATTTCAAAGGAAATATTATGAAAAAGATAACAGCAACTTATCACTTGGATAATACACAACATTGAATTAGAATTTATACCAGAAATGTTGGGTTCACTCAACATTTAAAAAATTAACAATATAATTGTCCATATCTATAACAAAATTAAGAGAAATCATAAAATTATTTCAATAGATAATGAAAAAGGTTTGCCAAAATGAACCATTCATTCCAATTAAAGCCATAAGAGAGACCAAATGAATGATTCAAATAATTCTTAAAATGATAAAAAAAATATTGATGTATAACTCTCAACAAGCTTTATATGTATTGGGGATAAGTTAGAAGCATATTCAGGGTTGAAAAAAGCAAGCCGAATCATTGTTATTGTTCAACATTGTATTAGAAATGATAGCTTTATCAATAACAGAAAAAAATTGAATTTTTTCATTGGATGGCATTTCATGATTTTCAGGGTCCTTAATCTAGATATGTTCTTCTTTCAGATGCCACTTATCAAATTTGAACAAAATGTTTTTTAAAGAAGATGACAGTTTTTTAATATCAATATTCTGAAGATGATTTTGTGTGAAATTTCCAACTTTCTTTGCAGATTCTTATTTCCTGATATGATAATGAAATTTAGATCTAACAAGAATTTTCCTTTCATAACTGTTCACTTAGAAATGATAAATTTCTTCCTCTAGAAATAATCTGATTCATACATTTACTTAATGTAACAAGCTCATTCTTCTATTTCTTTCCTTCCTTTGTAAGATGAATAAATTAAATATAACAAAGCATATAATAATGGACATTTGGAAAGTGATTTACTTTTAATAAAGTCAACGATATTCCATTGTTGCATTTTATGTGCACAATAGAATGAAGAGAAAAATGTTTCAAGTGAATAAGGAAAATTACCTTCATTTTACAAATGATGAGACAAATGTATCAAGTAGTTTGTCTCAAGAAATCATTTTTTGAAAATGTTGTACTTGTACTTTCAACCAAAATTTCTTTTCATTTCAGAACAAATATCCTTTTCAGGAATCTGTGTTACCTATATTAAAATTCTAATTATTCTTAGATCTAAAAATCTAATTATTTGAAAAAGATAAAACTGTCAAGCAAAATAACCTTTCAGTTTAGAGTCTCATAAATTATGGTTAAGTAAAAAGCATTCCTTTTCCAAGGAACTTTATGGAGAAACCTCTTCTCCTTGGTCGTTTTCACTTATTTCAATGTGAAGCATTATCTTCTTTTTCCAAGTGAAGGATGCTAAATGTAGTCTAAAGATTTAATTTGAACGAATGAAAAATGCAAAAGGGGTTCAATCAGGTGATCCTTGATATCGTCTGGGTTCTGCAATGTATTTTCTGCTTAGTATTGGATAGGTCATCCAATTCCTCTTTGACTAGCTTTCTGCTTCTGTACAATTGCAATGAAGATATCTGTCTTCCCTTTATGAACTCATTTTGTTAGTGCATAAGTTAAGATATATAATTAGGTAAGTGTGAAGATAATGATTTGTAACTGATAATATATATCATCTGATGACTTTTTTTGCCACTGCTTTCTCTGACAAAGATAATTACCTATGAGGGAAAACAGAAATGATATAAATATATAAGGGAGAATGGAAAAGAGGAAGAAACAGAAAAGTAAGTAAATGTCCATGTCTTGCAGAATGACAAAAACATTATGGCATATCAATATAATGGATCGTTAGTGACATTTTTAAAAGAGAATGATATAGGAACATTCAGAAAACCAGCACTGAATTTAATGAAATAATCCAAAGTATGGAATGAAGAAGCATGAGAAAAAGACATTGTATCCAAAAAATTAAAATTCAAAAATTTCTAATGGTAGGAAAAAAATCATTAAAATAATTGATTCTAGCTCTGCTGAACACCTCATGATTTTTAACTTCCTTGTTTTAAACAACATTATGGAGTCATTTGATACTGACTAATGTTTAAGATCCAAGAAGATGCAACGATAATATAAACTCTAAGGATTCACATTTGAAATTTAAATGTAGAGTATTCAAATAGCGGTTTTCTGTAAAATACCCCCCCTGGATATTCCAAGATGGTGATCAAATATATGTAGCTAAGTATCTCAATTTGACATTTTACTTTTTCAGGAAAGTTAATTTCTTATTGTTAGTGTTTGAAACATAAAATAATTTTGGCCATATTGATACACAATGACTGCATTATAAGAATATGGATAGATAGATGAAGGTAAATAGAGAAGGTGAAAATGATGACAATTTCAGTCAGACAGGAATAAAACAGGAAGCAGTCTAAAGACACTGTGTAACCAGCATTTAGAAAATTCTAAAAATTATGTTTATCTCATACCTTCATGGGCCTGTTCATTGAAAAAGAAGTTTTTTCATTGCTACAATGACATTCTTGTTCCTGAGACTGTAAATCAGGGGGCTAAACATTGGAGGTATAATGGTATAGGAAAGAGAAAGCATTTTTTTCTGTTCCAGGTAAGTAATTGATCTTGGCTTGTAAATTTGCAATGATACCAGATCCATAAAATAATCCCACAACCATTAAGTGGGAGGAACAGGTTGAAAAGGCTTTGGATCTCCCCATTATTGATGGGAGTTTTTGGATGGTAATGAAGATTCTATCATAGGAGAAAAGTATCAACAGAAGGGGAATGAAACCAAAAATAACAGAATGTGCATAGTCTGTGGCTTCATTCCAAGATGTGTCCCCACAGGCCAACTTCATTAATGGTGGCATGTCATAGAAAATATGATTGATTATATTCGAATTACAGAAGGGTAATGAGAAAACTTGATATGTTTGCCCTATCATGATGGGCATCCCAGTGATCCAGGAGGCAAGCACCAGCTGAACACATACCCTGTTATTCATAATAAGAGTGTAATAGAGAGGTTTACACATGGCCACATGAGGGTCATATGCCATCAAAGTCAGGAAAAGACTTTCAGTGATTGCCAAAATTAGAAAGAAGCAAAGTTGAGAAGCACAGGTCAGCAAAGAAATATTTTTATTTTGAATCCAAAGGTCTGACAATATTCTAGGAAGAGTGACTGATGTGTAGCAGATTTCCAAGAAGGCAAAATTGCCAAGAAAAAATACATAGGGTTTTGGAGAGGAGCATCAAATTTTGTAATTATAATAATGATGGTGTTTCCAATTAAGATATAAATGTAAATTACTAAGAGAATAACAAACAAAATATCTTGGAGCTTGGGCAAGTCAGAAAATCCCAATGAATAAATTCCTTCACATGGCTAAAATTTGCTTCCTTTATTGTTTCCATGGATTCTTTTGTGAAAATACTAAATACAATCCCAATATTACACTTTTCATTGTAAGGACTATCAGTATATACATATCTGGAAAATATAATGTCAAGATAAGTGGACCTATCCACAATATTCAAATTTTTCCACAAAATTCAAAATTATCTTTAGCACATAAGAATGGTGTGGTCACAGCTGATGGAGGACATGTATTTTCTGGTGTTAATTGTTAGGCCAAAATTGTAACAGACAAGGAGAATGATCTATATTTTGTGGCATATAAGCCTCAGAGACTTCACTGAGTGCACAATCATTTGTGAACAAAAAAAAATCTTTTCCATTTTAATCTTGGATTTAGCCTTGTCAAGATAAATAATTTATCATCGGTCTGGTTTCTGACCCTGATGACATTTTCCCTCTCATAGAATTTAAATGATAGCCTTATATCAGATATCCTGAAAGCATCACACTAAAAAGTATTAGTGCTGATTCATTCCATTGTTGACTGGAAAAGTAAAAGAATATGGTTGTTTATGTAGAAACTTGGAATGGTGAAATGGCATATAATAATGATGCACATTTATTTTTTTTGATAACAAAATTAAGAGAAATCATAAAATTATTTCAATAGATAATGAAAAAGGTTTGCCAAAATGAACCATTCATTCCAATTAAAGCCATAAGAGAGACCAAATGAATGATTCAAATAATTCTTAAAATTATAAAAAAAATATTGATGTATAACTCTCTACAAGCTTTATATATATTGGCGATAAGTTAGAAGCATATTCAGGGTTGAAAAAAGCAAGCCGAATCATTGTTCTTATTCAACATTGTATTAGAAATGATAGCTTTAACAATAACAGAAAAAAATTGAATTTTTTCGTTGAATGGCAGTTCATGATTTTCAGGGTCCTTAATCAAGATATGTTCTTCTTTGAGATGCCACTTATCAAATTTGAACAACATATTTTTTAAAGAAGATGACAGTTTTATAATATCAATATTCTAAAGATGATTTTGTGTGAAATTTCCAACTTTCTTTGCAGATTCTTATTTCCTGACATGATAATGAAATTTAGAGCTAACAAGAATTTTCCTTTCATAACTGTTCACTTAGAAATGATAAATTTCTTTCTCTAGAAATAATCAGATTCATACCTTTACTTAATGTAACAAGCTCATTCTTCTATTTCTTTCCTTCCTTTGTAAGATGAATAAATTAAATATAACAAAGTATATAATAATGGACATTTGGAAAGTGATTTACTTTTAATAAAGTCAACGATCTCCATTGTTGCAACATTTTATGAGAAAAATGTTTCAGGTGAATAAGGAAAATTACCTTCACTTTACAAATGATGAGATAAATGTATTAAGTAGCTTGTCTCAAGAAATCCTTTTTTGAAAATGTTGTACTTGAACTTTCAACCAAAATTTCTTTTCATTTCAGAACAAATATCTTTTTCAGGAATCTTTGTTACATATATTAAAATTCTAATTATTCTTAGATCTAAAAATCTAATTATTTGAAAAAGATAAAACTGTCAAGCAAAATAACCTTTCAGTTTAGAGTCTCATAAATGATGGTTAAGGAAAAAGCATTCCATTTCCAAGGAACTTTATGGAGAAACCTCTTCTCCTTGGTCGTTTTCACTTATTTCAATGTGAAGCATTATCTTCTTTTTCCAAGTGAAGGATGCTAAATGTTGTCTAAAGATTTAATTTGAAACAATGGAAAATGCAAAAAGGGGTTCAATCAGATGATCCTTGATATCGTCTGTGTTCTGCAATGTTTTTTCTGCTTAGTATTAGATAGTTCATTACATTCTTCTTTGAATAGCTTTCTGTTTCTGTACAATTGCAATGAAGATATCTGCCTTCCCTTTATGAACTCATTTTGTTAGTGCATAAGTAAAGTTATATATAATTAGGTAAGTAAAGATAATGCTTTGTAACTGATAATATATATCATATGATGTCTTTTTTGCCACTGTTTTCTCTGAAATGTATAATTACCTATGAGGGAAAACAGAAATGATATAAATATATGAGGGAGTATGAAAAGTAGGAAGAAACAGAAAAGAAAGGAAATGTCCATGTCTTGCAGAATGACTAAAACATTATGGCATATCAATATAGTGAATTGTTAGTGACATTTTTAAAGGTGAATGATATAGGTACATTCAGAAAACCAGCACTGAATTTAATGAAATAATCCAAAGTATGGAATGAAGAAGCATGAGAAAAAGACATTGTATCCAAAAAATTAAAATTCAAAAATTTCTAATGGTAGGAAAAAAATCATTAAAATAATTGATTCTAGCTCTGCTGAACACCTCATGATTTTTAACTGCCTTGTTTTAAGCAACATTACGGAGTCATTTGATACTGACTAATGTTTAAGATCAAAGAAGATGCAATGATAATATAAACTCTAAGGATTCACATTTGAAATTTAAATGTAGAGTATTCAAATAGCGGTTTTCTGTACAATCCCCCCACCTAGATATTCCAAGATGGTGATCAAATATATATACCTAAGTATCTCAATTTGACGTTTTACATTTTCAAGAAATTTAATTTGTTATTGTTAGTGTTTGAAAAATAAAATAATTCTGTCCATATTGATACAGAATGACTACATTATAAGAATATGGATAGATAGCTGAAGGTAGATAGAGAAGGTGAAAATGATGACAATCTCAGTCAGACAGGAATAAAACAGGAAGCAGTTTTCTAAAGATACTGTGCAACCAGCATTTAGAAAATTCTAAAAATTATATTTATGTCATAACTTCATGGGCCTGTTCATTGAAAAAGAAGTTTTTTCATTGCTACAATGACGTGCTTGTTCCTGAGACTGTAAATCTGAGGGTTAAACATTGGAGTTATGGTATAGGAAGGAGAAAGCATGTTTTCTGTTCCAGGCAAGTAATTGTTCTTGGGTTGTAACTATGCGATGATACCAGATACATAAAATAATCCCACAACCATTAAGTGGGAGGAGCAGGTTGAAAAGGCTTTGGATCTCTTCATTCCTGATGGAAGTTTTTGGATGGTAATGAAGATTCTATCATAGGAGAAATGTTTCTATAGAAGGGGAATGAAACCAAAAATAACAGAATCTGCATGGGCTATGGCTTCAATCTGAGATGTGTCCCCACAGGCCAACTTCAATAATGGGGGCATGTCACAGAAAATAAGATTGATTATATTCGAATTACTGAAGGTTAATGACGAAACTTGATATGTTTGCCCTATCATGATGGGCATCCCAGTGATCCCAGAGGCAAGCACTAGCTGGACACATACATTGTTATTCATAACAGGAATATAATAGAGTGGTTTATAAATGGCCACATGAGGGTCATATGCCATCACAGTCAGGAAAAGACTCTCAGTGACTGCCAAAATGAGAAAGAAACAAAATTGAGAATCACATGTCAGCAAAGAAATATTTTTATTCTGAATTCAAAGGTCTGACAGTATTCTAGGAAGAGTGACTGATGTGTAGCAGATTTCCAAGAAGACAAAATTGCCAAGAAAAAATACATAGGGATATGGAGAGGAGCATCAAATTCTGTAATTATAATACTGATGGTGTTTCCAATTAGGATGTTAATGTAAAATACTAAGAGAATAACAAACAAAAAATCTTGGAGCTTGGGTAAGTCAGAGAATCCCGAAAGAGTAAATTACTTCACTTGGCTAGGATTTGACTCCATTATTGTCTTCATGGATTCTTTTTGTGAAAATAAATAAATTCCCAATATTTCATTTTTGATTGTAAGGACTAAAAGTATATGCATATCTGGAAAATACAATGTAAAGATAAGTGGACCTATCCACAATATTGAAAATTTTCCATTATCTTTAGCACATAAGAATGGTGTGGTCACAGCTGATGGAGGACCTGTATTTTCTGGGTGTTAATTGTTAGGCCAAAATTGTAACTGACAAGGTGAAACGATCTATATTTTGTTGCATAAAAGCCTCAGAGACTACCCTGAGTGCACAATCGTTTGTGAACAAAAATCTTATAGTAACTATTTCCATTTGAATCTTGGATTTAGCCTTTTCAAGATAAATAATTTATTATCGGTCTGGTATCTGACCCTGATGACATTTTCCCTCTCATAGAATTTAACTCATAGCCTTATATCATATATCCTGAAAGCATCACACTAGAAAGCATTAGTCCTGATTCACTACATTGTTGACTGGAAAAGTAAAATATTGCTGTTTATGTGGAAACTCTGAATGGTGAAATGGCATATAATAATCATGCACATTTCTTTTTAGCATTTTGCAAGGTAAATGGGGTTAAGTGGGTTGCCCAAGGCCACACAGGTAGGTAATTATTAATTGTCTGAGGCCAGATTTAAACTCAGGTACTCCTGACTCCAGGACTGGTTCTCTATCCACTCCACCACCTAGCCACCCCCAATGATGCACATTTCTTGCCAACCAAATTTGACTATGATTATTCATAGCTCTTTATGCCAAAAGCATCAAAGGCCATTATTAGGTCACCCTTTGTTGTGTAATAAACTCTGCATGATTCTCACACTTTTCCTCCAATTGTTTTTCAGCAAATACTTTGCAATCCATGTGCACGGCAATCTTGCAGGGAAAGACTCAACAACTTAAGGACAGCCCTTTGCCAAGAAGAATCTTGACAACAATTTTTCAAAGATTTGTGTACCCTCAATGTTTGTCATAGGATAGTGTGTTTTTGTCCCTTTATATAAGAAAACAGAAGCATGTGGGAAGTAGCTTTTCCTTCTCAATTAACCCAGAAAAATTCCTAAAATATTTTGTATATAGAAATATATATATATATATATATTTCTATATATTTTGGAATTCACTGCCTTGTAGATCTCTTATGGAATAGAATTAGTACTTTGTCACACTGCAGAAGTCGAAGGACATTCCAAAGTCTCTTCTTGCATCAGAAGGTCATCTATGGAGGGATCCCCTTGAACCAGAACTATACAGTCAATAACTTCAGTAGTGGTTAATGACAGTTTTTTGAGAACACTATGGAAACAATCAACGCAGCCCTCCAGTTTTGTGCCCTTCTAAGGGATCAATACTACTTTATCAGCACTGAGTAGCTGACCTGTGCCTAAACGCTTTGGTCCCTAAATACCCATCATTGCATTGTAAACAAATGTTGAATTCTTGCTCTCAGGATAAAACTGAATATCAACTACCTTTTTAGTAAGTCTCATTTGGGGGTTTGGAGTGACATCGAAGATGGAATTTGCTTATACTGGATCAGATGGGAGTGATTCATATGAGTCAAATTGAAAATCCAGAGTGATCCCTAGCAATCGTTTCTTAGGGAGCGCATTGTTTCCAGTATGCCATGAAAGACATAAGATACTATATTTTCATTTCAATTTAAGTCATGAATTCTGAATTTTAGCTCAGAAATTTTCATATAATATCTCATATAAATATGTCAATGTAGCTCTGCCCATAGGTTGATAGACCTATATTTGTTTATCTGTTCTTTTTTTTTTCTATTCCTATTTCTATTGCCATGGACTTATAAGGAATGTGATCCACCCACGACAGAGTTCTTGGTGTTGGAACAAAGACTCAAGCACATTTTATTATTATTATTATTATTATTATTATTATTATTATGGGTTCAAATGGGGCTGGGTGGCCTGCCTGGGGCTGCATAGCAGGGTGATTGTTGGGTGTCAGAGGCCAGATTTGGACCTAGGTGCTCCTGGCTCAAGGGCCAATGCTCTCTCTGCCACCCAGCCACCCCTATTATTATTGCTATTTTATTTTATTTTGCGTTTTTTTTTCTTTTTTTCTTTTTTGGTTTTTACTGGGCAGTGGGGTTCGGGTGGCTTACATATCACAAAGCTGGATGATTGTTGGGTGTACAGGGCCAGATGTGGGCTTGGGTGCTCGTGGCTCCTGGGCTGGTGCTCCATCCCTTGTGAAACCTGGCCATACCTACAATAATTTCTATGATTTTTTTAATGTTAATTTTTTCTCTCCCCTTTACTTTATCACTCAAGCAAGTCCATATTTATGGGGGGAGGGGATATTTCATTTACTCTTAAACAAGAATAATTTATTAATGAAAAAACATTATTTGCACAAAATGAGAATAAATATTAAATAAAAAAGATTCAAGAAGTAAAAACAAAAAAGAAACATTCTTAATTTTGCTATCACTATTTTATCACTTTCTTTGGAAGATTGAGTGAGGATTCTTAAATGAGAACAGAGTTTTATTTTTTTTTTCTTTTAAATTCAACATATTGCATGGTGAACTAGAAAATCAGCTTTAATATAAAAAGGTACACTTATTTTTTTTAATTATGACAAGAACAAACTCACTTTTCAAGAGAGGCATCTCATGTCACTAACTGCGATATAGTAGGACAGTGCTTCCTGGCAGAGATGCCCAAGGGTGCATGTGCTTTCCAGGTTGTGGTCTAAATGCCCGTAGAGTCATTTTACCAAGATCCCAGTAGCTAATCTGTGAGAGTGAAAGTAAAGACATCTCCAGCTTACTTCCAAAAAGCTTTCAAATCAGTTTTAAAAATATTCTTCAATTATTTCTCAGTATCTCTAATTGTGTTTTTGTTAACCCATGTTAGATGTCTTTATCTTTAAAAATATAATGAAATAGCTTATCTGGTATTATGTTAAAGATAAACAAATTTTCTCACAAGTTCTCTGTATTCTTCCTCTAGGCTTAAATATATCTCCAAATGCTATTTTTAAAAGAAGTGAATTGTAAAACAAAGGAAGTAGAAACGTAAGGATTATTAGATTACCCCAAAGGTATACAATATATTCTGAATTCTGGGGGAAAAATCTCAAGAAATAATGTCAATGAAAACCAAATTAATGCAGGATTATTTAGTATGTATCTACATCAGCTTTCAATGATATTCAAATATCCCCAAAACATCATAAACTTAGGAAAAGAAATAAATAATGAAATAAATATGTATTGAGAATTTCAAGTAGTCATTTTTTTGGAAAAAAATAACTGAATGAATCATTGGAAATTAGAAGAATTCAGAGAACTTGATTCAGTAGAATCTCTCAGTGATCTCCGCTTGTAGTGGGAGTAATTGTCCTTGAAAATATCATTGCTGTGTCATGTATGGACCATTATAGACAATAAGTATTTGGTCTATATTACTGAAGTAAATGTGTCAGGGTGACCTTGCATGGTTTTTTAGAAGCATTTAGGACTCTGTGACATGCTCAGGGTCACATAGCTATTGTGTCTGAGTCTGCCTGTTTAATTAGATCCCACTCTCTTATTTAAGGCCAGTGCGCTATCCAATGCAGTAATTACTTGCCCCAACCTCACGCATTTGGTGGAAGGGTGGTTCCTTATAAATGGTGCTTGAAAACATCACCATGCAATTTTAATTGTAGCAAGATAAATTTGTTCTTTAATTATAAATAAAAACTTTTTTTTCTCAAAGAAGGATGGAGAGAAAGAATGCTAAAAGATGCCAGATCACAAGAAGGGAATTATATGATTTTGAAAGTTACAGAAGAAGAAAAAAAGATTAGAAAGTAGGAAAATGGCTCAGGATAAATGCCACACAAATTAAATTATTTTATTCATTACCCTACATATTTGGAAAATAGTTTTCTCATTGACTGAATGAAGTCCTTGTTCCTCAGACTATATACCATGGGATTAATCATTGGGGTCACAATGCTGTAGAATAGAGAGAAGATCTTATCTGTTCTGCTTGAGTAATTGTACATGGATTGCAGGTATGCAGTGATACCAGAACCATAGTATAAGCAGACAATGATAAGGTGAGATGAGCAAGTAGAGAAGGCCTTAGATCTGCCTGTGATTGATGGGAGCTTCAGAATGGTGATGAGGATTCTGCTGTAAGAATAGAGTACCAATAGAAAAGGATTCGGCACCAGAGATATCTCCACATGCCAGCTTCAGTAATGGGGGCATGTCATAAAAAATATGATTGATTTTGTTTGAACCACAGAAGGACACAGAGAAAACCTGATATGTCTACCCTATTATGAGTGGAATTGCAGTGACCCAGGATCCAATCACCATCTGGACACACATCCTCTGGTTCATGATTAGAGGGTAATAGAGTGGATTACAGATTGCCATATAGCGATCATAGGACATTACGGTCAGCAGAAAACTTTCTGTGATTCCAAAAATAAGAAAGAAAAACTGTTGTGCAGCACATGACAGTAGAGAAATGTTTCTTTTCTGGCTCCAAAGATTCTTAAGCATTCTGGGGAGAGTGACTGATGTGTAACAAATTTCCACAAAGGAGAAGTTTCCAATGAAGTAATACATGGGTTTTAGAGGGCTCGTTCCACATTGGTGATTAAAATGATGAGACCATTGCCTAAAATTATACATATATAGATGACTAAAAAAATAACAAAAAGAAACCCTTGAAAGCTGGGAAACTCAGAAAATCCCAGGAGAATAAATTCTTCCATTACAGTTTTATTTTTAAATTTTATTTCTCCTCTATATTCCATCTTCAAAATTATTAATTTCCAATAACAATGTTCATTTTTTCCATTCAGAGGTGGGATTATGAAACTGAAATGATAAATGGACAGGTTAGATTATATGACAAGTAAGGTAACAGAATGTAATTTGTATTTTTTTATAATCATCTAGTTTGGATATTTTATGTTTTGACATCATATAAAAACAATAGGATGCTTTGGTTGGAAATTTTTATCCTGGATTCTTTTCCACCTCAAGTCATATTTGATATTTTCTTTTAAATTTGAAGCCATATATGCATCTATACATTTCCATTTTCCTGATTATTCTAGGTAAAGAAACTTCATGTCCTAAAAAGGTTATTTTATTGTTTAATGTGGCATCCAAATATTCCTTCTTTCTCTCTTTTAAGTAATAAGTTCATTTCTATGTCTAAATTCTCTGATACTATTAGTGTGGTAATAGTTTCTAAGGAAGGATAAGACATTAAAACACAATATTCTTTTGTTCTGCTCTTAGTAAGGAATCTTGCAATTTAGAACAATTTATTAGCCAAGCAAAAAATTTGATGCTCAATATTTTGGAATGTAAACATAAATATCAGAGAATTGTATTTCACTTACCATTATTATTCATCTATATACTCAGATATGAATAGGCAGATACTTTTCATCTTATCTGATCAACTATATTCAATGTAAATAAATTCTTGAATCTTAAATACCTTTGCAAAATGTCCTGAATTTCAGGTAAGTCAGAGAATACTTAGGCTTCTAATTTTCAGGTCTTTTGAGTCACTGGAAGTCAGAGAGTATTGATATACCAAGGGAACCATCAAATTAGAGAATTAGATTGTGATAGAGTGCATCCAAATCCTGAAGTTATATGCATAATGTCCTATGAATATTACTATGAGATTGAGATAAAATCTATACCAGAAATGTCTATGATGTTAAACAGTAGTTGTCCAAAAAAGAGCAAAAAAGAGAAGTTACTATAGAACACAGAACATGACCTTTGCAGAATTCATGTTTCAGATAGTCTCCTAGCACTACATTGCTTCATGCCACGTTTGAATAGAAAAGTAAATATGATGCTTTAATGTTCTCTCTGCCCTAGACTCATTCCTGGCAAGTTGACAGTAGTTAAATAAAAATGCAAGTGGGATGAGGCAGGATTTTAAAATCTTTGCTAGTTGGGAAAAAGAATGTTTCTTTATTTATCATGCATTTAACTTGTAAGCAGCTCCTCCTTAGGAGTATAGATCGAGGCAGTTAATCTTCCCATAGGAAATACCTGTTGACCAACACACTTCTACCTATAGGGATATATGAGACTGAGCAAGCAATCTGTTTGGATTTTCCCCATACATGAACAGTCCTGTAGGAAAACTGCCTTGGCATTAAAAATAGCATAATTCTTTCTGAATTTGAGCAAACAATGACTAAACAATATAAATTTCTCACTTTATAAGTCAAAATCATTATTCATATTTTGCTTATCAAACATAGTTACTAAAGATGTTTTGATAACAATAAATAAAATTGAATATTAGTCACCTTTAGAGAGAAAGAAGCAGATAAAGACAAAGACCAAGAGACAAAGCAAGGCACAGAAAAAGATACTGAGGCAAAGTGAGAAAGCAAGAGAGAGTGAGAGGGAGAGAGAGAGAGAGAGAGAGAGAAAAAAAGAAACAGAGAAATACTCAGAAAGAGAGAAAGCAAGTTAGAGAGACAGACACAGAGAGAGACAGAGTGATAGAACTTTGTTCTTTTCCAAATGCTTTCCTATTCATGCCTTTTTTTCAACTAATAATATTTGAAATTTGTATAGCATGAGTACTTTCAAAATAAAAACCTTCTCTGAATCAGGAGATTGTAATTATAATTTCAAATGAATGTCTCCTTTTTCTTATTAAATATTGGTCCCTGAGTAAGATACTTCCTGTAATTTTCTAAGGTCAGTGGACTTAGAAATCAACTAATAAAATAAGCTCTGTTAAAAAGGAGAGATGTACAAGTTAGATGTGTAGAATATAGCTTACTTACCTTTTCCTGTTGTGATAAAAATCATATCCAGATGATTTCTTTTGCTAATATGGCAAAATATTACACCTATATATCTGCCATTTTACAGTGCATTTTGATTTTTAAAAGAAAATCCTCATATTCAAGTCTATTCTCATAAAGATTATTTTTTTAATATTGCTGCCATAGGCACAATTAATCTGACTTTACAGAGGAGTAAGGTTAAATTTAAGCATTACTAATAGTTTGTCTACAGTAAAACTACTAAAAAGTTTCTAATTTTCAAGAAACTCCCTTGTCACTTCACTTTCAAAATTGTTCTTACAGTATGATAGAACCTTTCCTTTAATCATTAATAATTTTAGAAATATTGCCTTTTGCATCACTGAAAATATAAACTATCAAAATAATGATTGAGTTGAATGAAGCAAGCTCTTAAATAGAAAGCATTCTTGACCTACTCTACTCTCTGGAGACAATTTCTCTCCCTGACCGTATTTCCTTTTTTAATCAGTAGTCTGATTTTTTGGATGTTAATGCAACTCTTTAAACATTCACTAATAAGAAAGTGTGAAATATCGGAAAGAGCTTTGGGCTTTAGATTCAGAGGTATTGCAACATATTTGGCTCTGCTCCTTTCTTACTATGCAACACTGCAAAGTTTGTACATAAGTCCCCTGAAAATCTTCCTTCATCATGATAATTCAGTTAAATCTAGCTATCCCTTTGTCACAGACCTGTTGTTTATGTAAGAAGTAAGGGGAGATTAAAGTATTCTATTTCTTTTTTCATAATTGACATTTGTTTCCAGAAAGAGGAAATAGATTTACTTTTTTTCTTTTTTTTTTCAGAAAATAAGATATCTGTTTTTTTTTTCCTAAATTAAAGTGAATAGTCCTTAAACATTGTTCAGACTTCACAGCTCCTTATCTGTATACAGATGGTGCTCTCCCTTGCAGGTAGCCCAAAATTGTTCCAAAATGTTATACTGATGGAATGAGTGAGTCCTTCAAGGTTGAACATCACTTCCATATTGCTGTTAGGATGTACAGTGTTTTTCTGGTTCTGCTCATCTCACTCAACATCAGTTCATGCAAATCTCTCCATGCTTCCCTGAAATCCCATCCCTCCTGGTTTCTGATAGAACAATAGTGTACCATGACATACATATACCACAGGTTGCTAAGCCATTCCCCAATTGAAGGAAATTTAATTGATTTCCAATTCTATGCCTCCACAAACAGGGCTGCTATAAATATTTTTGTACAAATGATGTTTTTACCCTTTTTCATCATATCTTCAGGGTATAGACCCAGTAGTGGTATTGCTGGGTCAAAGGGTATGCACATTTTTGTTGCCCTTTGCGCATCATTCCAAATACCTCTCCAGAAAGGTTGGATAAGTTCACAGCTCCACCAACAGTGTAATAGTGTCCCAGGTTTCCCCACAACCCTTCCAACAATGATCCTTATCCTTTCTGGTCATATTGGCCAATCTGAGAGGTGTGAGGTGGTACCTCAGAGAAGCTTTAATTTGCATTTCTCTAATAATTAATTAATTAGAGCAATTATTCATATGTTTATGGACTGCTTTGATCTCATCTGTAAATTGTCTTTGCATATCCTTTGACCATTTGACAATAGGGGAATGGTTTTTTGTTTTAAAATAGGACTCAGTTCTCTGTATATTTTACAAATGAGTCCTTTGTCAAAATCATTAGTTGTAAAGATTGTTTCCTAATTTAAGACATTTCTTTTGATCTTGGTTACAGTGGCTTTATCTGTGCAAAAGCCTTTTAATTTAATGTAATCGAAATCATATAATTGGTTTTTGGTGATGTTCTCCAACTCTTCCTTAGTCATAAACTGCTCCCCTTTCCAAAGATCTGACAAATATACTAGTCCTTGAACTTCTAATTTGCTTATATTATCTTTCTTAGGTCTATGTCCTGTAAGCATTTGGATCTTATCTTGGTAAAGGTTGTGAGGTGTTGTTCTAATCTAAGTTTCTTCCGTACTAACTTACAATTATCCCAGCAGTTTTTTTTTTTACAAAGAGGGGGGTTTTATCTCAAAAACTCTTTGGGTTTATCAAACATCAGATTTCTATAGTAATCTCCTGCTTTTGCACCTACTCTATTCCACTGGTTGACCATTCTATTTCTTAGTCAATACCAAACAATTCTGATAACTGATGTTTTATAATGTAATTTTACATCAGGTAGGGCCAGGCCACATTCTTTTGCACTTCCCTTCCTTAAGCTCCTAGAAATTCTTGACTTTTTATTTCTCTATATGAATTTACTTACAATTTTTCTAACGCATTAAAGTAATTTTTTTTGGAATTTTGATTGGTAGGGCACTGAACAATAGTTTAGTTTTGGTAGAATTGTCGTTTTTATTATATTAGCTCTCCCTATCCATGAGCAGTTGATATTTGCCCAGTTATTTAAATCTGATTTAATTTGTGTGAGAAGTGTTTTATAACTGTTTTCAAAAAGTTTCTGTGCCTGTCATGGCAAATAGACATATATAGAAAAGTTGAGGATTTATGAGGGTTTATTTTATAACCTGCAACTTTGCTAAAATTACTAATTGTTTCCAGTAGTTTTTTGGATGATTTCTTGGGATTCTCTAGGTAGACCATCATGTCATCTACAAAGAGTGAGAGTTTTGTCTCTTCCTTCCCAATTCTAATTCCTTCAATGTCTTTTTCTTCTCTAATTGCTGAAGCTAACATTTCTAATACTATATTGAATAGTAGTGGTGATAATGGTAACCCTTGGTTCACCCCTGATCTTATTTGGGAATGCCTCAAGCCTCTCCCCATTGAGTATAATGCTTGTTGATGGTTTCAGATAGATACTGCTAATTATTCTAAGGAACAGTCCATTTATTCCTACACTCTCTAGGGTCTTTAGTAGGAATGGAAGCTGTACTTTGTCAAAAACTTAAAGCATCTATTTACATGATCTTATCATTCCTGATAGGTTTGTTGTTGATATAATTGAGTATACTAACAGTTTTCCTAATGTTGAACCAACCCTGCATTCCTGGAATAAATCCTACTTGATCATAATGTATTAGTCTAGTGATAACTTGTTGTAATTGTTTTGCTAAGATTTTATTTAATATTTTTGCACCCATATTCATCAGGGAGATAGGTCTGTAATTTTCTTTCTCTATTTTAACTCTTCCTGTTTTAGGTAACAGCACCATAATGGTTTCATAGAAAGAGTTAGGCAGAGTTCCATCTTTCCCTATTTTTCCAAAGAGTTTATATAGAATTGGAACCAATTGTTCCTTAAATGTTTAATAGAATTTGCTGGTGAATCCATCAGGTCCTGGAGATTTTTTCTTAGGGCGTTCTATGATGGCTTGTTGAATTTCATTTTCTGAGATAGGGTTGTTTAGGTATTTAATCTCTTTTTTCATTTAACCTGGGCAACACATTTTTATAAATATTCATCCATTTCACTTAGATTATCAAATTTTTGGCATAGAGTTGGACAAAATAATTTCAAATTGTTACTTTACTTTCCTCCTCATTGGTGGTGAGTTCACCTTTTTCATTTATGATACTAGCAATTTGGTTTTCTTCTTTCTTTTTTAAATCAAATTGATCAGAAGTTTCCCAATTTTATTGGTTTTTTCATAATACACTTTTGGTTTTACTTGTTTTACTTATTTTACTTTTTATTTTATTATTTTATTATTTTACTTATTAATTCAATAGTTTTTTTTTGCTTTTGATTTTATTAATTACTCCTTTAAGTTTTAGAATTTCTAATATGGTATTTAATTAGGGATTTTTCATTTGTTCTTTCTCTAACTTATTAAGTTGCTTATTCAGTTCATTGAATTTCTCTTTATACAATTTCTTCATGGAAGCATTTATATCCCTATTATATCCCTTCAGATTTGCTTTGAATGAATCCCATAGGTTTTGGTATTTTGCTTCATTATTGTCATTATCAAGGATAAAATGGCTAATCCTTTCTTTAATTTGTTTTTTGGTCCACTCATTTTTTAAAATGAGGTTATTCAGTTTCCAATTTGTTCTGGGTCTATACCTCCTTTGCCCAATATTGCATTGTGATCTGAGAAACATGTGTTTACTATTTCTGCCTTTCTGTGGTTGATCATTAGGGTTTTATGACTTAGTACATGGTCAGTTTTTGCATAATTTCCATGTCCTGCAGAGAAAAAGTTAATTCCTTTCTATTCCCATTCAGTTTCCTCCATCAGTCTACCATATATAATTTTTCTAACAATCTATTTAACTCCTTAACTTCTTTCTTGTTTATTTTATGATTCAATTCATCTAGATATGAGAGTGGGAGGTTAAGGTCTCCCACTAGTAGAGTTTTGTTGTCTATGTCTTGCTGTAGTTCTTTCAGCTTCTCGTCTAAGAATTTGAATGCTATCTGACTTGGTGCATATATATTCAGTACTGGAATAACTTTATTGTCTATGGTACCTTTTAGGAGAATAAAGTTTCCTTCCTTATCTCTTTTAACACTATCTATTTTTGCTGCTGCTTCATCTGAGATAAGGATTGCTACCCCTGCTTTTTTCACTTCAGCTGAAGTAAAATATATTTTCCTGCAAACGTTTGCCTTTTCTCTATATGTGTCTCTCATCTTAAAATGAATTCCTTGTAAACAGCATATTGTAGGATTCTGATTTTTAATCCCCTCAGCTATTCACTTACTTTATAAAGGAGATTTCATCCAATTCACATTTAAAATTATGATTACTAATTCTTTATTGCCCTCCATGCTATCTTCCCTCTGTATTTTCCCCCTTCCCCCTCTTTATCCATATTCCCCAGTATTTTGTTTCTGAATACCAACCCCCTCTGTGTGTTTGCCCTGCTATATCACGCCTTCCCCTTTCTTTCCTCTTTCCCTTTTTCCCTTGTCCCTTACCTACCTTTTGTTAGTTCCCCTTTTTTCCCCACAACCCTTCCCTTTATCCATCCCCCCTGCTTTTAATACTTGAAAGGTTAGGTGTTTTATAAGTTTTATAAGTTTACTGAGTATGTGTAGGTTGACTGATGAGAAGAAGATTCAGGGGTTTCTCATCTGCTCCATTCTTCCCCTCTATTACCATAGGTATTTGTATCTCTTAGTGTAATGAGATTTTCCCCATTCAATCTCCACCCTCCACCTGTCTCTTTCCTGTCCCCCTTTTTTAAGGAGGTAGTGTTTTCTACATCATTCTGAGTCATAGAGAATTCTGAGTATCTGTCACTGCTAGCTAAGTGCATTCTATCTAATAGAGTTAAAAGACCTGAGACTTATTAGAGTCTTTCTCCCAAGTGGGGTTAAAGCCAGTTACATCCCATTAGATAGCAGTCTCATGGATAGATCATGAATGTCCATCATTTCTGGCTAGGTATATTCACTCTGTCAGATTTACAATTCTCCAGATTTATGAGAATCTGTTCCTCATGATGGGATATAGCCAGTTTCAACTTGCTGGATAGCAGCTTTTTTTCCTTTTACTGCCCCCATTTTTTTTGTTTACCTTTGCATGTGTCTCTTGAGCCTCCTGTTTTATGTCTAAATTTTCAATTTAGCTCTGGTTATTTCACCAGGAATTTTTTGAATTTTTGTCTTCCCTTCTTTGCTAAGCAATCAGAAAAAGTTATTAATATACTATTGTATGTAAAAATATTTCTTTATTAATCATTTTGTGTAAGAAACCTAGAATAAATGAAAAAAAAATGAAAGTGGAAAACAACAGGCCTCAATTTGTATTCATACAATATTAATTATTTCCTTGTGGACAGTACATTTCATTAGTCTTTTTGGGTTTGGCTTGTACCATTGTATTACTGAGAATTGCTAGCCATCCACAATTCTTCATTCAACAATAATACTGTCACTGTATTCAACAATCTTCTGTTACCGACTATAACAGTTTTATCATTTATTGTCTCCTATATTTCATTCAACTTTTGTTTCAAAAATTTAGATTGCATTTCAATTGAGACCTCTATGTTGAGCACTGATACTTCATAACTTTTAGCAAAAGATATTCTCTTTCCTTATATCTTTTTTACAGGTATTTTTCTATTTCATTTTGTTTTTTCCAATTTCATGAAAAAACATTTTCAACATTCTTCTTTGTCCATTCAATATTCTTCTACAAGCCACCCTTCTCTCCTCCTTACCCAACAATCTGAACAATGTTCATGCAAATTGAATATTTCCCGCCTTTGTCATGTTGTGAAAGAGGAATTAGAACTAATGGGAAAAACAAACATGAGAAGGAAAGAACATAAAAAAAAATTAAAAAGTTAATTTAATATACTTTTCTCTGCATTCAGACATGTTAACTTTGATTTTTTATCTAGATGTGAATGGCATTCTGCAAAATAGGTCTCTCAGGATAGCTCTTCTTCATTAAAATGCTGAGTGAAACTGTGACCATCATAGATGATGATTTCATAGTGTTGATTGGAACTTGTCCTTTGTCCTGGTTACATGCAAAAACAAATTTCAAAATTCATTTCAAAAACCTTGAGTTACAAATCTTCTACTTCCTCCTACTCAAGTACCAATCATTGAGAAAACAAATTACTTGTTATGTGTTAAAACTATGATGTCATCAGAAACATTAGTGCAAAAATCATGTTGTTAAAAAAAAGCAAAAAAAAAAAAAAAAAACATAAGCTCCCACCCCAAAAAAAGAGAAACCTCAAGAAAAATATAATTTAATAATATATGCATCAGTATGTATTCAGTTATAATCAGTTTGGGTTGGATAGTATCCTTAATCGTAAATTCATCAGAGTTCTCTTAGGTCATGGCATTGCTTAAAACATATTTTGAACCTACTCTAATCCATTGATACACTATTCTATGTCTTTATTAGTACCAGAGAGTATAGTTGTAGATATGGTAGAGCCAGGCGACCTTATTCATTTTTTTCAACAGTTTTCTTGATATACTTCATCTTTAGTTGCTCCAGTGAATTTGTTACTCCTTTTTCTAGGTCAAGAAAACAAACATTTGGCAATTCAATTGATATGACATTGAATAAGTAATTTAATTTGGATAGAATTGTCATTTTGATTAGAGTAACTCAAGCTAACCCTGAGCAAGTTACATTGTTTCAATTGTTTAGATATGACTTTATTTGGATCCTGACTGCTTTGTAATTGTGTTCATACAGTTTATGGGTTTGTCTTCAGAGATAGATCCCCACATCATTAATGTTGTCTACAGTTGCTTTAAATGGAAGTTCTCTTTATATCTCTTGCCCTTGGGCTTCATTGTTCCAGTATAGAAAAGCTGATGATTTATGTGGGTTTATAGGCTACTCCTTTGCAAAATTTGTTAATTGTTTAAGTAATATTTTAGATAATTTTCTTGGATTTTCTAAGCAAGCAGTCATATCATCTCTAAAGAGAAAAAGCTTTGTTTCCTCATTGCCAATTCCAAGTCTTTTAATGTCTTTTTCATTTCTTTCTAAGACTGTATTGAATAGTAAAGGTGTTCTCTATTGAATCAATAAAGCTGAACTTTTTGGATATGCTCCTATTTCATCCCATTCTGTATAGCATTTGGTGATGGTTTTACATATATATATATATATACACATATATATGTATATATATATATGTATATATATATATATATACATATATATATATATATATTTAGATATATACATACATACTATGAGTTACTTTAAGGAAAACTCCACTTATTCCTTTACTTTCTTGTCTTTTAAATAGGAATGGGATGTATTTTATCAAAGACTTTTTCAGCACTTATTGAAATAATCATAAGATATCTGTTGGTTTGCTTTTGATATGTGCATTTATGTTGAGTGTCTTCCGAATATTGAAAATTCCTGCCTACTTAACATTAACCTTACCTGGTCATGGTGTATTATCCTAGTAGTAACTTACTGCAATCTCTTTACCATAATTTTATTTAAGATTTGTGCCTTAAATTGGGAGATTGTTTTGTAATTTTCTGCCTTTTTTAGTTCTTTAGGTTTAAGTATCAGCACCACATTAGTGTCATAAAATAGTGTTTTATTTGAAAGAATTCCTTCTACTATTTTTTTAAACAATTTATGTAGAATAGGAATTAATTATTCTTTAAATGTTTCATCTGTCACTTTTAACCCATCTGGACCTGGAGCCTATTCTTATGTAATTTATTGATGGCTTCTTCCATTTCTTTTTCTGAAATGGGATAATTTAAGTATTTTATTTCCTCTTCTGTTAATTTGGGCAGTTGGTATGTTTGTAAATATTCCTCTATTTCACTCAGGATATCCAATTTATTGACACACAGATCAGCAAAGAAGCTGCAATTTACCTCATTAATTTCCTCCTTATTGGTGGTAGGATGTTTTTTAAATCATTTATTATATTTATTATATTACATTCATAACTTCATATCTCTTGATCATTTATCAATTGTGGAATGGCTGTTTTTTTAAATAAATTTGACTTAATTCTTTATATTTGAGAAATGAGGTCTATATCAGAGATACTTGTTTAAGTATATTTCCCCACAGTTGATACTGCTGTCTTTCGCTCCTTCCTATTACCCTTCCACATTTATTCTATTTTCTCTCTTTCCTTTCACCCTAACCCTCTTCTAAAGTGTTTTGCATCTGTTTGGAGGTAGAATGTGAAAAATTGCATCTCATGAAGAGTTATAAAGGGCCCATTACAGTATAGAGAAAGAAAATGGATTGGTTGATAACAGTTTGAATCTTAATCTCATTGGATTTGGGTCAAAGAGAGAATTCATCTTAACTTTCTTACATTTGGAAGGTAAAGAGGAGAGGGAGGAAAGGAGGGAAGGATAGAAGGAAGGGATGCAAGGAGAGGAATAAGGAAAGGAAAAAGAAAATGGAGGGTAGTTGATAAAGGGAGGCAGTATTCAGAAAGAAAACCCTGCTGTGGGAGGATAGTATGAAGGGAGGTGAAAAACACAATCAGATCGGACCTATGATAGAGCGAGTGAAATGGATGAATATTCACAAAAATATTAATTTCTCTCATTAAAAGAAGACTGAATTAAATACTTAAATAACTCCAGTACACAAAAAGAAGATGAACAAGTCATCAATTAACTCCCAAAGGAAAACATCTTCATGACCAGATCAGTACACAACAATTGGTTTCAATTCTATAGAAACTATTTTAATGAAATAAATGAAAACAGAGGTCTTGCTTATTTTTCCTTGAAAGCAGGATGGTGCTGATATCTAGATCAAGTTTTCTTGAAAGAATTTCAAAGGAATTATTACCAAAAAGATAACAGCAACTTATCACTAGGATAATAAACAACATTGAATTAGAATTTATACCAGAAATTTTGGGTTCGTACAATATTTTAAAAATTACCAATATAATTGACCATATCTATAACAAAACTAAGAGAAATCAAAAAATTATTTCAATAAATAATGAAAAAGGTTTGACAAAATGAACTATTCATTCCAATTAAAGCCATGAGAGAGAGCAAAGGAATGAATCAAATAATTCTTAAAATGATAATAAAGTATCTATCTATAACTCTCAACAAGCTTTGTATATATTGGGGATACGTTAGAAGCATAATCAGGGTTGAAAAAAGCAAGCCGAATCATTGTTATTATTCAATATTGTATTAGAAATGATAGCTTTATCTATAATAGTAAAAAATTGAATTTCTTTCAATGGATGGCATTTCATGATTTTCAGGGTCCTTAATCTAGATATATTCTTCTTTAAGATGCCACTTATTAAATTTGAACAAAGTGTTTTATATAGAAAATGACATTTTTAATATAAATATTCTGAAGATGATTTTGCGTGAAATTTCCAACTTTCTTTGCAGATTCTTATTTCCTGAAATGATAATGAAATTTAGAGTTAACAAGAATTTCCCTTTCATAACTGTTCACTTAGAAATAATAAATTTCTTCCTCTAGAAATAACCTGATTCACACCTTTACATAATGTAACAAGCTCATTCTTCTATTTATTTCCTTCCTTTGTAAGATGAATAAAATAAATATAACAATGCATATAATAATGGACATTTGGAAAGTGATTTACTTTTAATAAAGTTAATGATCTCCATTGTTGCATTTTATGTGCACAACAGAACGAAGAGAAAAATGTTTCAGGTGAATAAGGAAAATTACCTTCCTTCGTTTTATAAATGATGAGACAAATGTATTAAGTAGCTTGTCTCAAGAAAGCCTTTTTTGACAATGTTGTACTTGAAGTTTCAGCCGAAATTTCTTTTGGTTTCAGAACAAATATCCTTTTCAGGAATCTGTGTTACCTATATTAAAATTATAATTATTCCTAGATCTAAAATCTAATTATTCAAAAAGGATAAAACTCACAAGCAAAATAACCTTTCAGTTTAGAGTCTCATAAATGATGGTTAAGTAAAAAGCATTCCTTTTCCAAGGAACTTTATGGAGAAACCTCTTCTCCTTGGTCTTTTTTACTTATTTCATTGTGAAGCATTAGCTTCTGATTCCAAGTGAAGGATGCTAAATGTCGTCTAAAGATTTAATTTGAAATAATGAAAAATGCGACAAGCGCTTCAATCAGGTGATCCTTGATATCGTTTGGGTTCTGCAATGGATTTTCTGCTTAGTATTGGATAGGTTATCAAATTCCTCTTTGACTAGCTTTCTGCTTCTGTACAATGGCAATGAAGATATCTGTCTTCCCTTCATGAACTCATTTTGTTAGTGCATAAGTTAAGATATATAATTAGGTAAGTGTGAAGATAATGATATGTAACTGATAATATCTATCATCTGATGACTTTTTTGCCACTGCTTTCTCTGACAAGGATAATTACCTATGAGGGAAAACAGAAATGATATAAATATATAAGGGAGAATGGAAAGGAGGAAGAAACAGAAAAGTAAGTAAATGTCCATGTCTTGCAGAATGACTAAAACATTATGGCATATCAATATAATGGATTGTTAGTGACATTTTTAAAAGAGAATGATATAGGAACATTCAGAAAACCAGCACTGAATTTAATGAAATAATCCAAAGTATGGAATGAAGAAGCATGAGAAAAAGACATTGTATCCAAAAAATTTAAATTCAAAAATTTCTAATGGTAGGAAAAAAATCATTAAAATAATTGATTCTAGCTCTGCTGAACACCTCATGATTTTTAACTTCCTTGTTTTAAACAACATTATGGAGTCATTTGATACTGACTAATGTTTAAGATCAAAGAAGATGCAATGATAATATAAACTCTAACGATTCACATTTGAAATTTAAATGTAGAGTATTCAAATAGCGGTTTTCTGTACAATTTCCCCCCCTAGATATTCCAAGATGGTGATCAAATATATGTAGCTAAGTATCTCAATCTGACATTTTACTTTTCCAGGAAAGTTAATTTCTTATTTTTAGTGTTTGAAACAAAATAATTTTTGGCCATATTGATACACAATGACTGCATTATAAGAATATGGATAGATAGATGAAGGTAAATAGAGAAGGGGAAAATGATGACAATTTCAGTCACACAGAAATAAAACAGGAAGCAGTTATCTAAAGACACTGTGTAACCAGCATTTAGAAAATTCTAAAAATTATATTTATCTCATACTTTCATGGGCCTGTTCATTGAAAAAGAAGTTTTTTCATTGCTACAATGACATCCTTGTTCCTGAGACTGTGAATCAGGGGGTTAAACATTGGAGGTATAATGGTATAGGAAAGAGAAAGCATTTTTTCCTGTTCCAGGTAAGTAATTGATCTTGGGTTGTAAAGATGCAATGATACCAGATCCATAAAATAATCCCACAACCATTAAGTGGGAGGAACAGGTTGAAAAGGCTTTGGATCTCCCCATTATTGATGGGAGTTTTTGGATCGTAATGAAGATTATATCATAGGAGAAAAGTATCAACAGAAGGGGAATGAAACCAAAAATAACAGAATGTGCATAGGCTGTGGCTTCATTCCAAGATGTGTCCCCACAGGCCAACTTCATTAATGGTGGGATATCATAGAAAATATGATTGATTATATTCGAATTACAGAAGGGTAATGAGAAAACTTGATATGTTTGCCCTATCATGATGGGCATCCCAGTGATCCAGGAGGCAAGCACCAGCTGGACACATACCCTGTTGTTCATAATAAGAGTGTAATAGAGTAGTTTACAAAAGGCCACATGAGGGTCATATGCCATCAAAGTCAGGAAAAGACTCTCAGTGACTGACAAAATGAGAAAGAAGCAAAGTTGAGAAGCACAGGTCAGCAAAGAAATATTTTTATTCTGAATCCAAATGTCTGACAGTATTCTAGGAAGAGTGACTGATGTGTAGCAGATTTCCAAGAAGGCAAAATTGCCAAGAAAAAATACATAGGGGTATGGGGAGGAGCATCAAATTTTGTAATTATAATAATGATGGTGTTTCTAATTAAGATATAAATGTAAATTACTAAGAGAATAACAAACAAAATATCTTGGAGCTTGGGCATGTCAGAAAATTTTCATATAATATCTCATATAAATATGTCAATGTAGCTCTGCCCATACGTTGATTGACCTATATTTGTTTGTTTGTTGCTTGTTTCTATTCCTATATCTATTCCTATTTCTATTGCCATGAACTTATAAAGAATGTGATCCACCTGCAACAGAGTTGTTGGTGTTAGAACAAAGACTCAAGCACATTTTTTATTATTATTATTTTGGGGGCAAATGGGGCTGGGTGGCCTGCCTGGGGCTGCATAACAGGATGATTGTTGGGTGTAAGAGGCCAGATTTGGACCTAGGTGCTCCTGGCTCAAGGGCCAATGTTCTCTCTGCCACCCAGCCACCCCTATTATTATTACTATTTTATTTTATTTTGGGTAATTTTTCCTTTTTTTTTCAGTTTTGCAGGGCAGTGGGGTTCGGCTGGCTTACATGTCACAAAACTGGGTGATTGTTCTGTGTACAGGTCCGGATGTTGGCCCGGGTGCTCGTGGCTCCTGGGCTGGTGCTCCGTCCGTTGTGCAACCTGCCCATACCTACAATTATTACTATTTTTGTTAATTTTAATTTTTTTCTCTCTCCTTTATCACTCAAGCAAGTCTATATTTACGTGGGGAGGGGATATTTCATTTACTCTTAAACAAGAATAATTTATTAATCTAAAAAAACATGAGAATAAAAAGAAAATGAGAATAAATATTAAATAAAAAATATTCAAGAAGAAAAAACAATAAACCAAACAAAAAAGAAGGTCTTAAATTTGCTATCACTATTTTATGACTTTCTTTAGGAGATTGAGTGAGGATTCTTAAAGGAGGAGAGAGTTTTATTTTGTTTTTTCTTTTAAATTCAACATATTGCATGGTGAACTAGAAAATCATCTTTAATATAAAAAGGTAAACTTTTTTTTAAATTATGACAAGAACAAACTCATTTTTCAAGAGAGGCATCTCATATCACTAATTGAAATATAGTAGGAAAGTGCTTCCTGGTAGAGATGCCCAAGGGTGCATGTGCTTTCCAGGTTGTGGTCTAAATGTCCATAGGGTCATTTTACCAAGATCCCAGTAGCTAATCTGTGAGAGTGAAAGTAAAGGCATCACCAGGTTACATTCAAGAAGCTCACAAATCAGTTATAAAAATATTTTTTTCAATTATTTCTCAATACATCTAATTGCATTTTATGTTAACCCATATTAGATATACTTATCATTAAATAATACCATGAAATATTGGTATTATGTTAAATATAAACAAATTTCCTCACAAGTTCTCTGTATTTTTCCTCTAAGCTTAAATATATCTTCAAATGCTATTTTTGAAAGAAGTGAATTGTAAAACAAAGGAAGTAGAAATGTAAGGATTATTAGATTACCCCAAAGGCATACAATATATTCTGAAATCAGGGGGGAAAATCTGAAGAAATAATGTCAATGAAAACCAAACTAATGTAGGATTATTTGGTATGTATCTACACCAGTTTTCAATGATATTCAAATATCAATAAAATATTAAAATTAGGAAAAGAAATAATGAATTAATTATGTAATGAGAATTTCAGGCAGTCAATTTTTGTGAAAAAATAACTAAATGAATCATTGAAAATTAGAAGAAGAATTCAGAGAACTTAATTAAGTAGAATCTCTCAGTGGTCTCAGGTTGTAGTTGTAGTAATTGCCCTTGAAAATATCATTGCTGTGTCATGTATGGAGCATTATAGACACTAAGTATTTGGTCTAGATTAATGAGGTAAAAGTGTCAGGGTGACCTTGCACGGCTTTTTGGAAGCAATTGGGACTATGTGACTGGCTCAAGGTCACATAGTTATTGTATCTGAGTCTACCTGTTTAATTAGATCCTAATTTCTTATTTAAGGCCAGTGCTCTATCCAAAGCAGTATTTAGTTTCCCCAACCTCACCCATTTAGTGGAAAGATAGTTCCTTATGAATAATACTTGAAAACATCACCAGCAACTTTTATGATGACAAAATTAAATTTTTCTTTAATTATAAATAAAAACACTTTTTATCAAAGAAGGATGGAGATAGGGAATACCATTCACAAGAAGGGAATTATATGATTTTGCAATTTACAGAAGAAAAAAAAAGATTAGAAATTAGGAAATTGGCTCAGGATAAATGCTACACAAATTAAGTTATTTTATTCATTACCCTACAGCTTTGGAAAATAATTTTCTCATTGACTGAATGAATTCCTTGTTCCTGAGACTATATACCATGGGATTAATCATTGGTGTCACAATGCTGTAGAATAGAGCGAAAATCTTATCTGTTCTGCCTGAGTAATATATGGATTGCAGGTAGGCAGTGCCACCAGAACCATAGTATAAGCAGACAACGATAAGATGTGATGAGCAAGTAGAGAAGGCCTTGGATCTGCCAGTGATTGATGGGAGCTTCAGAATGGTGCTGAGGATTCTGCTGTAAGAATAGAGTATCAATAGAAAAGGAATCAAGCCAAATAGGAAACAATCAAAAACAACAAAAGATTCGGCACCAGAGATATCTCCACAAGCCAGCTTCAGTAATGGGGGCATGTCACAAAAAATATGATTGATTTTGTTTGAACCACAGAAGGACACAGAGAAAATCTGATATGTCTGGCCTATTATGAGTGGAATTGCAGTGACCCAGGATGCAATCACCAACTGGACACACATCTTCTGGCTCATGATTAGAGGGTAATAGAGTGGATTACAGATTGCCATATAGCGATCATAGGACATTACGGTCAGCAGAAAACTTTCTGTGATTCCCAAAATAAGAAAGAAACACAGTTGTGCAGCACATGACAGTAGAGAAATGTTTCTTTTCTGGCTCCAAAGGTTCTTAAGCATTCTGGGGAGAGTGACTGATGTGTAACAAATTTCCACAAAGGAGAAGTTTCCAATGAAGTAATACATGGGTGTTTGGAGGGCTCGTTCCACATTGGTGATTAAAATGATGAGACCATTGCCTAAAATTATACATATATAGATGACTAAAAAAATAACAAAAAGAAACCCTTGCAAGTTGGGAAACTCAGAAAATCCTAGGAGAATAAATTCTTCCATTACAGTTTTATTTTTAACTATCATTTCTCCTCTATATTCCATCTTCAAAATTATTTTCCAATAACAATGTTAATTTTTTCCATTCGGGGTGGGATTATGGAACTGAAATGATAAATGGACAGGTTAGATTATGTGACAAGTAAGGTAACAGAATGTAATTTGTATTTTTTAATACTCATCTAGTTTGGATATTTTATGTTTTGACATCATATAAAAACAATAGGATGCTTTGGTTGGAAATTTTTATCCTAGATTCTTTTCCATCTCAAGTCATTTTATATATTTGATATTTTCTTTGAAATTTGAATCCATATATGCATCTATACATTTCCATTTTCCTGATTATTCTAGGTAAGAAACTTCATATCCTAAAAAGGTTATTTTATTGCTTAATGTGGCATCCAAATATTCCTTCTTTCTCTCTTTTAAGTGATAAGTTCATTTCTATGTCTAAATTCTCTGATTCTATTAGTGTGGTTATACTTTCTAAGGAAGGATAAGACTTTAAAACACAATATTCTTTTTTTCTGCTCTTTGTAAGGAATCTTGGTATTTAGAACAATTTATGAGCCCAGCAAAAAATTTGATGCTAAATATTTTACAATGTAAACATAAATATCAGAGAATAATATTTGATTTACCATTAAATCATTCTATTATTATTCATCTATATACTCAGATATGAATAGGCAGATACTTTTCATCTTATCGGATAAACTATATTCAATGTAAATAAATTCTTGAATCTTAAATACCTTTGCAAAATGTCCTGAATTTTAGGTACGTCAGAGAATATTTAGGCTTCTAATTTTCAGGTCTTTTGAGTTACTGGAAGTCAGAGAGTATTGATATACCCAGTGAACCATGAAATTACAGAATTAGATTGTGATGGAGTGCATCCAAATCCTGAGGTTATATACATGATGTCCTATGAAAACTACTATGAGATAGAGATGAAATCTATACCAGAAATGTTTATGATATAAAACAGAACTTGTCCATAAAAGAGGAAAAAAAGAGAAGTTACTATAGAACACAGGACATCAGCTTTGCAGGATTTATGTGTCAGTCTCTACTACATTGCTTCATGCCAAATTTGAACAGAAAAATAAAAGTGATGCTTGAATGATCTCTCTGCCCTAGACTAATTCCTGGCAAGTTGACAGTAGTTAAATAAAAATGCAAGTGAGACAAGGCAGGATTTTAAAATCTTTGCTAGTTGGGAAAAAGAATATTTCTTTATTTATCATGCATTTAACTTGTAAGCAGCTCCTCCCTAGGAGTATAGATCGAGGCAGTTAATCTTCCCATAGGAAAAACCTGTTGACCAACACACTTCTACCTAAAGTGATATATGAGACTGAGCAGGCAATCTGTTTGGATTTTCCCCATACATGAACTTTAGGAAAACTGCCTTGGCATTAAAAATAGCATAATTCTTTCTGAATTTGAGCAAAGAATGATTAAACAATATAAATATCTTACTTTATAAGTCAAAATCATTATTCATATTTTGCTTAATCAAACATAGTAACTAAAGATGTTTTGATAACAATAAAGAAAATTGAATATTAGTCACCTATAGAGAGAAAGAAGAAGATAAAGACAAAGACCAAGAAAGAAAGCAAGGCACAGAGAAAGATACTGAGGCAAAGTGAGAAAGCAAGAGAGAGAGAGAGAGAGAGAGAGACAGAGAGACAGAGAGACAGAGAGACAGAGAGACAAAGAGACAAATTAAGAAATACACAGTTACAGAGAGACAGAGAGACAGAGAAAGAAATACACAGAGAGACAAATGAGAAAGAAGACAGAGACAGGAAGAGAAATAGAAGCAAAGAGAGAAATACTGAGAAAGAGAGAAAGCAAGTGAAACAGAAACAGAGAGACAGAGTTACAGAGAAGACTTCGTTGTTTTCCAAATGTTTTCCTATTCATGCCTTTTTTTATAACTAATAATGTTTGAAATTTGTATAGCATAATTGCTTTCACAATATAAACCTACTCTGAATCAAGAGATTGTAATTATAATTTCACATGACTATCTCCTTTTTCCTCATTAAATATTGGTCCCTGAATAAGGTACTTCCCAGAATTTTCTAAGGTCAGTTGACTTAGACATCAACTAATAAAATCAGTTCTGTTAAAAAGGAGAATTACAGAAATTAGATATGTAGAATAAAGTTTACTTACTTTTTCCTGTTGTGATATTAATCAGATGACTTCTTTCACTAATATGGCAAATATTATATATATATATATATATATATATATATGCCATTTATATAGTGCATTTTGATTTTTAAAAGAAATCCTCATATTCAAGTCTATTTTTTTATTATTGCGGCCATAGGCACAATTAATCTGACCTCACAGAGGAGTAAAGTGAAATTTAAGCATTACTAATTGTTTGTCTAAGGTAAAGCTACTAAAAAGTTTCTAATTTTCAAGAAACTCCCTTGTCACTTCACTTTCAACAATGCTCCTACAGAATGATAGAACATTTCTTTTAATCATTAATAATTTTAGAACATTACCATTTCCATCACAGAAAAAATAAACTATCAAAATAATTATTGAGTTGAATGAAGCAAGCTCTTAAATAGCAAGCATTCTTGACCTACTCTACTCTCTGGAGACAATTTCTCTCCCTGACCATATTTCCTTTTTTAATCAGGAGTCAGACTTTTTGGGTGTTAATCCAACTCTTTAAACATTCACTAATAAGAAAGTGTGAAATATTGGAAAGAGCTTTGGGCTTTAGATTCAGAGGGATTGCAACATATTTGGCTCTGCTCCTTTCTGACTATGCAACACTGAAAAGTTTGTACATAAGTCCCCTGAAAATCTTTTCTGACAAGTTTGTTCTTGATATAATTGAGTACACTAACAGTTTTCCTAATGCTGAACCAACTCTGCATTCCTGGAATAAATCCTACTTGATCATAATGTATTACTCTAGTGTTAACTTGTTGTAATTGTTTTGCTAAGATTTTATTTAAGATTTTTGCACCTATATTCATCAGGGAGATAGGTCTGTAAATTTCTTTCTCTGTTTTAACTCATGCTGGTTTAGGTAACAGCACCATATTGGTTTCATAGAAAGAATTAAGCAGAGTTCCATCTTTACCTATTATTCCAAAGAGTTTATATAGAATTGGAATAATTGTTCCTTAAATGTTTAGTAGAATTTGCTGTTGAATCCATCAGGCCCTGGAGATTTTTTCTTAGGGAGTTCAATGATGGCTTGTTGAATTTCTTTTTCTGAGATAGGGTGGATTAGGTATTTAATCTCTTTTTCATTTAACCCGGGCAACTTTTATTTTTGTAAATATTCATCCTTTTCACTTAGATTATCAAATTTTTGGCATTGAATTGGGCAAAATAATTTCAAATTTTTACTTTAAGTTCCTCCTCATTGGTGGTGAGTTCACCTTTTTCATTTATAAAACTAGCAATTTGGTTTTCTTCTTTTTTTTTATTTTATTTTATTTTTTTGTGTGTTTGCAAGGCAAATGTGGTTAAGCAGCTTACCCAAGGCCACACAGCTAGGTAATTATTAAATTTTTGAGATCAGATTTGAACCCAGGTACTTCTGACTCCAGGGCTGGTGCTTTATCCACTGTGCCACCTAGTCACCTGAGTCTTTCTTTGTTAAATCAAATTGACCAGAGGTTTACCAATTTTATTGGTTTTTGCATAATACCAACTTTTGCTTTTATTTATTAATTCAATAGTTTTTTTGCTTTTTATTTTATTAATTTCTCCTATAAGTTTTACAATTTCTAATTTGGTATTTAATTAGGGATTCTTGATTTGTTCTTTCTCTAACTTTTTTAGTTGCTTACTCAGTTAATTGATTTTCTCTTTCTACAATGTATTCTTAGAAGCATTTAAAACTATATTATATCCCTTGAGAGTTGCTTTGAATTAATCCCATAGATTTTGGTATTTTGCTTCATTATTATCATTATCGAGGATAAAATGGCTAATCCTTTCTATAATTTGTTTTTTGATCCACTCATTTTTTAAAATGAGGTTATTCAGTTTCCAATTTGTTCTGGGTCTATATCTCCTTGGCCCAAAATTGCATATGACTTTTTTTGCATTGTGATCTGAGAAAGATGTGTTTACTATTTCTGCCTTTCTACCGTTGATCATTTGGCTTTTATGACCTAGTACATGGTCAGTTTTTGTATAAGTTCCATGTACTGCAGAGAATTCCTTTGTATCCCCATTCAATTTCCACCATAAGTCTACCAAATATAATTTTTCTAACAATCTATTTATCTCCTTAACTTCTTTCTTGTCGATTTTATATTTAAATTCATCTAGATATGAGAGTGGCAGCTTAAGGTCTCCCACTAGTAGAGTTTTGCTGTCTATGTCTTGCTGTAGTTCTTTCAGCTTCTCCTCTAAGAATTTGAATGATATCCAACTGGGTGCATATGTGTGTGTGTGTGTGTGTGTGTGTGTGTGTGTGTGTGTGTGTGTGTGTGTGTGTGTGTATATATATATATATTCAGTACTAAATTAACTTTATTGTCTATGGCACCTTTTAGGAGGATAAAGTTTCCTTCCTCATCTCTTTTAAGGCTATCTATTTTTGCTGCTGCATCGTCTGAGATAAGGCTTGCTTCCCCTGCTTTTTTTGACTTCAGCTGAAGTAAAATATATTTTGCTCCAACCTTTTACCTTTACTCTATATATATCTCTCTTCTTCAAATGAATTTCTTGTAAGCAGCATTTTGTAGGATTCTGATTTTTAATCCACTCTGCTATTCACTTAAATTTTAAAGGAGATTTCCTCTAATTCACATTCAAAATTATGATTACTAATTCTTTATTGCCCTCCATGCTATCTTCCCTCTGTATTTCTCCCCCTTACCTCCCCTTTATCCATATTCCCTGGTATTTTGCTTCTGAATACCACCCACTTCAGTGTGTTTGCCCCCCCTCTATCACCCCTTCCCCTTTCTTTAATCTTCCCCTTTTCCCTTTTCACTTCCCTATCTTTTCTTAGTTCCCCTTTTTTCTCCCACTCCCCTTTATCCATCCTCCCCTTTTAATACTTGAAAGGTTAGGTGTTTTATAAGTTAACTGAGTATATGTAGGTTGACTTTAAGCCAAGTCTTATGAGAAGAAGATTCAGAGGTTTCTCATCTGCTCCCTTCTTCCCCTCTATTACCATAGGTATTTATACCTCTTAGAATAATGAGATTTACCCCATTTAATCACCTCCCTCCTCCTGTCTCTTTCCTGTCTCCCTTTTTAAGGAGGTAGTGTTTTCTACATCATTCTATCTGAGTCATAGAAAATTATGAGTATCTGTCACTGCTAGCTAAGTGCATTCTATCTATTAGAGTTAAAAGTCTTGAGAGTTATTAGTCTTTCTTGCAAGTGGGGTTAAAGCAAGTTATATCCCTTTAGATAGGAGTTTCATGGATAGATCATGAATGTCCATCATTTCTGGCTAGGTATATTCACTCTCTTACATTTACAGTTCTCCAGATTTATGAGAATCTTTTTCCCAATGCTGGGACATAGCCAATTTCAACTTGCTCGATAGCACTTTTTTCCTTTTACTGCCCCCCTTTTTTTGTTTACCTTTTCATGTGTCTCTTGAGCCTCCTGTTTAATGTCTAAATTTTCTATTTAGCTCTGGTCATTTCATCAGGAATTTTTTGAATTCTTGTCTTCCCTTATTTGCTAAGTAATCAGTAAAAGTTATTATTATACTATTTTATGTAAAAATATTTCTTTATTAATCATTTTTGTAAGAAACCTAGAATGAATGAAATTATGAAAGTGGAAAACAACAGGCCTCAATTTGTATACATACAATATTAATAATTTCTTTGTGCATAGTACGTTTTATTTGTCTTTTGGATTTGGCTTTTATCATTGTATTACTGAGACTAGCTGGCCATTCACAATTCTTCATTCAACAATAATACCATCACTGTGTTCCACAATCTTCTTTTACCGACTATAACAGTTTTATCATTTATTGTCTTCTATATCTTATTCAACTTCTGTTTCAAAAATTTAGATTGAATTTCAATTGAGAACTCTATGTTTAGCACTGATACTTCATAACTTTTACCAAAAGATAATCTCTTTCCTTATATCTTTTTTACATTTGTTTTTGTATTTCATTTTATTTTTTTCCAATTTCATGAAAATAATTTTCAACATTCTTCTTTGTCCGTTCTGTATTTTTCTACAAGCCACCTTTCTCTCCTCCTAACATCACACAACCCAACAATGTTCACTCAAGTTGAATATTTTCCACCTTTGTCATGTTGTGAGAGAGGAATTAAAACTAATGGGAAAAACAAACATGAGAAAGAAAGAACATAAAAGAAATTTTAAAAAGGTAATTTAATATACTTTGCTCTACATTCAGAAATGTTAACTTTTATTTTGTATCTAGATGTGAATGGCATTTTCCAAAACAGATCTCTGAGGATAGCTCTTCTTCATTAAAATGCTGAGTGAAACTGTGACCATCATAGGTGATGATTTCATAGTGTTGATTGGAACTTGTCATTTGTCCTGATTACATGCAAAAACAAATTTCAAAATTCATTTTGAAATCCTGGAGTTACAAATCTTCTAGTTCCTCCTACCCAAGTACCAATCATTGAGAAAATAAATTACTTGTTATGGGTTAAAACTATGAAGTCATCAGAAACATTACTGCAAAAGTCATGTTGTAAAAAAAAAAGCAAAAAACAAAAAAACATAAGCTCCTTCCCCAAAAAAGTGAAACCTCAAGAAAAATATAATTTAATAAAATATGCATCAGTATGTATTCAGTTATAATCAATTTGGGATGCATAGCATCCTTAATCGTAAATTCATCAGAGTTCTCTTAGGTCATGGCATTGCTTAAAATATATTTTGAACCTATTCTAATCCATTGATCCACTATTCTATGTCTTTATTAGTACCAGAGAGTATAGTTGTAGATATGGTAGAGCCAGGCCACCTTATTTATTTTTTTCAACAGTTTCCTTGATATTCTTCATCTTTAGTTGTTCCAGATGAATCTGTTACTCCTTTTTCTAGGTCAAGAAAACAAATATTTGGCAATTTAATTGATATGACATTGAATAAGTAATTTAATTTGGATAGAATTGTCATTTTGATTAGAGTAGTTCAACCTAAACGTGAGCAACTGACATTTTATCAAATTGTTTAGATATGACTTTATTTGGATCATGACTGCTTTGTAATTGTGTTCATACAGCTTCTTGGTTTGTCTTCAGAGAGAGATCCCCACATAATTCATGTTGTCTACAGTTGCTTTAAATGGAAGTTCTCTTTATATCTCTTGCCCTTGGGCTTCATTGTTCAAGTATAAAAAAGCTGGTGATTTATGTGGGTTTATAGGCTACTCCTTTGCAGATTTTGTTAATTAAGTAATATTTTAGATAATTTTCTTGGATTTTCTAAGAAAGTAGTCATATCATCTCTAAAGAGGAAAAGCTTTCCTTCCTCATTGCCAATTCCAAGTCTTTCAATTTCTTTTTCATTTCTTTCTAAGACTGTATTCAATAATAAAGGTGTTCTGTATTGAATCGATGAAGCTGAACTTTTTGGAAATGCTCCTAGTTCATCCCATTCTGTATAGCATTTGGTGATGGTTTTACATATACATTTTTATGTATATATACATACTGTGAGTTACTTTAAGGAAAACTCCACTTATTCCTTTACTTTCTTGTCTTTTAAATAGGAATGGGATGTATTTTATTAAAGGCGTTTTCAGCACCTATTGAAATAATCATAAGATATCTCTGGGTTGACTTTTGATATGTGCAATTATGTTGAGTGTCTTCCGAATATTGAAAAATTCTTGCCTACTTAACATTAACCTCACCTGATCACGGTGTATTATCCTAGTGGTAACTTACTGTAATCTCTTTACTGTAATTTTATTTAAGATTTTGGTCTTAATTTGGGAGATTGTTTTGTAATTTTCTGTCTGATTTAGTTGTCTCAGTTTCAGTATCAGCACCACATTACTGTCATAAAATAGTGTTTTATTTGAAAGAATTCCTTCTACTCTTTTTAAACAATTTATGTAAGATAGGAATTAATTATTCTTTAAATGTTTCATCTGTCACTTTTAATCCATCTGTACCTGGAGCCTTTTTCTTATGGAATTTATTGATGGCTTCTTCCATTTCTTTTTCTGAAATGGGGTAATTTAAGTATTTTATTTCCTCTTCTGTTAATTTGGGCAGTTTGTATGTTTGTAAATATTCCTCTATTTCACTCAGGAAATCAAATTTATTAACACAGATAAGCAAAGAATCCCCAAATTACCTCATTAATTTCTGCCTTATTGGTGGTAGGATTTTTTTAATGGTTTATTATATTTATTATATTATATTGATTATATTACATTGATAACTTCATATTTCTTGATCATTTATCAATTGGGGAATGGCTCTGTTTTATAAATAAATTTGACTTAATTCTTTATGTTTGAGAAATGAGGTCTATATCAGAGATACTTTTTTCAGTATATTTCCCCACAGCTGATATTGCTGTCCTTTCACCCTAACCCTCTTCTAAAGTGTTTTGCGTCTGATTGGAGGTATAATGTGATAAATTGCCTCTCATGAAGAGCCACAAAGGGCCCATTACAGTATAGAGAAAGAAAATGGATTGGTTGATAACAGTTTGAATCTTAATCTCATTGGATTTGGGTCAAAGAGAGAATTTATCTTAACCTTCTTACATTTGGAAGGAAAAGAGGAGAAGGAAGAAAGGAGGGAAGGATAGAAGGAAGGGAAACAAGGAGAGGAAAAGGGAAAGGAGAAAGAAAATGGAGGGTGGTTGTTAAAGCAAGGCAGTATCCAGAAAGAAAACCCTGCTGTGGGAGGATAGCATGAAGGTAGGTGAAAAACACAATCAGAGGGGATTTATGATAGAGGGAGTTAGTAATGATAACTGAATTTGAAAGCAATGTCCTTCCCTATTAAATTGGTTACAGTTACAAGAGTGCGTTACAACCAGAATAGTACAATGTGCAGATTTTAAGAACCACATTGGGAGGTGAGAGATTCACAGTGAGTAAAGGTAAAAGACTAGAGCAGTACATGATCTACTTCAGCTTAAGCGGGGAAAGAGTAGGGGGTAACAAACTCAGTCTCAGAAAAAGTAAATGAAAAAATAGATCTCATTAAAAGGAAAAAGGAAGAAACTACATTCTCCTAAATAAAGGTTCAATAGTCAATGAAGCAATTTCAATACTAAACATGTATTCGCCAAGTGATACAGCATAAATTTTTTAGAGGAGAATCTAAATGAACTCCAAGAAGAGACGCGAAGCAAAATTCCACTAGTGGGGGAGCTCAATCTCCCTCTGTCAGAATTAGATATATGTATTTGTAAAATAAACATGAAGGAAATTAAACATATGAATAGAATCCTAGAAAACCTCTAAAGAATATTGAAGTGGATAGAAGGGAATATAATTATTTCTCTGTAGTACAGTAGGTCACCTTCACAAAAATTACCCATGTATTTGTGTATAAAGCCCTCATAATTAAATGCAGGAAGCAGAAATACTAAATTTATCCTTTTCAGATCATGATGCAATAAAAAATCATTTGTCAAAAAGGGCCTTGGACAGATGTAAAATTAATTCAAAGCTAAATAATCTGATTTTAAGGAAGGAATGAATCAAATATCAAATAATGGAAATAATAATATCATCCAAGACAATAGCAGTAAAGAAACAACATATCAAACCTTAGCGGCTACAGTGAAAGCATATATATATATATATATATATATATATATATATATATATATATATATACATACATATATATAATATATATATATACACACACACATATATATATATATATATATATATATATATATATATATATATATTTATCAATAGACTAGGACATGACGATATCAATGAATTTGGCCATGAAACAAAATATGCTAGAAAAAAACAAATAAATTATCCCAAAATAGACATCAATTTAGAATTTCTGAAAATCACTGGAGAAATTAAATAAATGAAAAATAAGGACACAATTGAACCTCTAAAAAAATTAAGAGTTTGTTATATGGAAAGACCAATAAAACTTGTAAAATTTTGGATAATTTGATTTTTGAAAAAAAAGAAAGAAGAAGCCAAATTTACCAGTTTCAAGAATGAATAAGTTGGGGCAACAAGGTGGCACAGTAGATAGATCACAGGTCCTGGAAACAGGATGACCTGAGTTCAAATTCAGCCACAGACATTTAATAATTCCCCGGCTATGTGACCTTGGGCAAGTAACTTAATCTCACTACCTTGCCAAAAAACAAAAAACAAAAAAAAACATGAATAAGGTGAATATACCAACATTGGGGAGGAAATTGAAGTAGTAATTCAGAACTGTTTTGCACAAATTCAGTACAATAAATTTGACAATCAGAGTGAAATGGATGAATATTCACAAAAATATTAATTGCTCCCGTTAGAAGACTGAATTAAATACTTAAATAACTCCAATACAGAAAAGAAGATGAACAAGTCATCAATTATCTCCCAAAGGAAAATATTTTCATGGCCAGATCGGGTCACAACAGAACTTATACTGAAATTTTAAATGCAATTAATTTCAATTCTATAGCAACTATTTGAAAGTGAAATAAATGAAAATGGAGGTCTTGCTTATTCTTTCCATGAAAGCAGGATGATGCTGATATCTAGATCAAGTTTTCTTGAAAGGATTTCAAAGGAAATATTATGAAAAAGATAACAGCAACTTATCACTAGGAAAATACACAACATTGAATTAGAATTTATACCAGAAATGTTGGGTTCACTCAACATTTAAAAAATTAACAATATAATTGTCCATATCTATAACAAAATTAAGAGAAATCATAAAATTATTTCAATAGATAATGAAAAAGGTTTGCCAAAATGAACCATTCATTCCAATTAAAGCCATAAGAGAGACCAAATGAATGATTCAAATAATTCTTAAAATGATAAAAAAGTATTGATCTATAACTCTCAACAAGCTTTATATGTATTGGGGACAAGTTAGAAGCATATTCAGGGTTGAAAAAAGCAAGCCGAATCATTGTTATTGTTCAACGTTGTATTAGAAATGATAGCTTTATCAATAACAGAAAAAAAATTGAATTTTTTCATTGGATGGCATTTCATGATTTTCAGGGTCCTTAATCTAGATATGTTCTTCTTTCAGATGCCACTTATCAAATTTGAACAAAATATTTTTTAAAGAAGATTCATACCTTTACTTAATGTAACTAGCTCATTCTTCTATTTCTTTCCTTCCTTCCATTCTAAGATGAATAAATTAAATATAACAAAGCATACAATAATGGACATTTGGAAAGTGATTTACTTTTAATAAAGTCAATGATCTCCATTGTTGCAACATTTTATGAAAAAATGTTTCAGGTGAATAAGGAAAATTACCTTCATTTTACAAATGATGAGACAAATGTATCAAGTAGCTTGTCTCAAGAAATCCTTTTTTGAAAATGTTGTACTTGAACTTTCAACCAAAATTTCTTTTCATTTCAGAACAAATATACTTTTCAGGATTCTGTGTTACCTATATTAAAATTCTAATTATTCTTAGATCTAAAAATCTAATTATTTGAAAAAGATAAAACTGTCAAGCAAAATAACCTTTCACTTTAGAGTCTCATAAATGATGGTTAAGTAGAAAGCATTCCGTTTCCAAGGAACTTTAGGGAGAAACCACTTCTCCTTGGTCATTTTCACTTATTTCAATGTGAAGCATTATCTTCTGATTCCAAGTGAAGGATGCTAAAAATCGTCTAAAGATTTAAGTTGAAAGAATGAAAAATGCAAAAAGGGGTTCAATCAGGTGATCCTTGATATCAACTGGGTTCTGCAATGTTTTTTCTTCTTAGTATTAGATTGGTCATTACATTCCTCTTTGACTAGCTTTCTGTTTCTGTACAATGGCAATGAAGATATCTGTCTTCCCTTTATGAACTCATTTTGTTAGTGCATAAGTTAAGTTATATATAATTAGGTAAGTGTAAAGATAATGATTTGTAACTGATAATATATATCATATGATGTCTTTTTTTGCCACTGTTTTCTCTGAAAAGGATAATTACCTATGAGGGAAAACAGAAATGATATAAATATATAAGGGGGAATGGAAAGTAGGAAGAAACAGAAAAGAAAGGAAATGTCCATGTCTTGCAGAATGACTAAAACATTATGGCATATCAATATAATGGATTGTTAGTGACATTTTTAAAGGTGAATGATATAGGAACATTCAGAAAATCAGGATTTAATTTAATGAAATAATCCAAATTATGTAATGAAGAAGCATGAGAAAAAGACATTGTAACCAAAAAATTAAAATTCAAAAATTTCTAATGGTAGGAAAAAAATCATTAAAATAATTGATTCTAGATCTGCTGAACACCTCATGATTTTTAACTTCCTTGTTTTAAGGAACATTATGGAGTCATTTGATACTGACTAATGTTTAAGATCAAAGAAGATGCAATGATAATATAAACTCTAAGGATTCACATTTGAAATTTAAATGTAGAGTATTCGAATAGCGGTTTTCTGTACAATCCCCCCCCAGATATTCCCAGATGGGGATCAAATATATGTAGCTAAGTATCTCAATTTGACGTTTTACATTTCCAAGAAAGTTAATTTGTTATTGTTAGTGTTTGAAACATAAAATAATTCTGTCCATATTGATACACAATGACTGCATTATAAGAATATGGATAGATAGCTGAAGGTAGATAGAGAAGGTGAAAATGATGACAATTTCAGTCAGACAGGAATAAAACAGGAAGCAGTTTTCTAAAGATACTGTGCAACCAGCATTCAGAAAATTCTAAAAATTATTTTTATGTCATAACTTCATGGGCCTGTTCATTGAAAAAGAAGTTTTTTCATTGCTACAATGACATCCTTGTTCCTGAGATCGTAAATCAGAGGGTTAAACATTGGAGTTATGGTATAGGAAGGAGAAAGCATGTTTTCTGTTCCAGGCAAGTAATTGTTCTTGGGTTGTAACTATGCGTTGATACCAGATATATAAAATAATCCCACAACCATTAAGTGGGAGGAGCAGGTTGAAAAGGCTTTGGATCTCTTCATTCCTGATGGAAGTTTTTGGATGGTAATGAAGATTCTATCATAGGAGAAATGTTTCTATAGAAGGGGAATGAAACCAAAAATAACAGAATCTGCATGGGCTATGGCTTCAATCTGAGATGTGTCCCCACAGGCCAACTTCAATAATGGGGGCATGTCACAGAAAATAAGATTGATTATATTCGAATTACTGAAGGTTAATGACGAAACTTGATATGTTTGCCCTATCATGATGGGCATCCCAGTGATCCCAGAGGCAAGCACTAGCTGGACACATACATTGTTATTCATAACAGGAATATAATAGAGTGGTTTATAAATGGCCACATGAGGGTCATAGCCATCACAGTCAGGAAAAGACTCTCAGTGACTGCCAAAATGAGAAAGAAACAAAATTGAGAAGCACATGTCAGCAAAGAAGTATTTTTATTCTGAATTCAAAGGTCTGACAGTATTCTAGGAAGAGTGACTGATGTGTAGCAGATTTCCAAGAAGAAAAAATTGCCAAGAAAAAATACATAGGGATATGGAGAGGAGCATCAAATTCTGTAATTATAATAATGATGGTGTTTCCAATTAGGATGTTAATGTAAAATACTAAGAGAATAACAAACAAAATATCTTGGAGCTTGGGTAAGTTGGAGAATCCCAAGAGAGTAAATTACTTCACGTGGCTAAGATTTGTCTCCATTATTGTTTCCATGGACTCTTTTTGTGAAAATAAATAAAATCCCAATATTTCATTTTTGATTGTTAGGACTAAAAGTATATACATATCTGGAAAATACAATGTAAAGATAAGTGGACCTATCCACAATATTGAAAATTTTCCATTATCTTTAGCGCATAATAATGGTGTGGTCACAGCTGATGGAGGACCTGTATTTTCTGGGTGTTAATTGTTAGGCCAAAATTGTAACAGACAAGGTGAAACGATCTATATTTTGTTGCATAAAAGCCTCAGAGACTACCCTGAGTGCACAATCGTTTGTGAACAAAAAAATCTTATAGTAACTATTTCCATTTGAATCTTGGATTTAGCCTTTTCAAGATAAATAATTTATCATCGGTCTGGTATCTGACCCTGATGACATTTTCCCTCTCATAGAATTTAACTGATAGCCTTGTATCATATATCCTGAAAGCATCACACTAAAAAGCATTAGTCCTGATTCACTACATTGTTGACTGGAAAAGTAAAATATTGCTGTTTATTTGGAAACTCTGAATGGTGAAATGGCATATAATAATCATGCACATTTCTTTTTTTTTTTAGGCTTTTGCAAGGTAAATCGGGTTAAGTGGGTTGCCCAAGGCCACACAGGTAGGTAATTATTAATTGTCTGAGGCCAAATTTAAACTCAGGTACTCCTGACTCCAGGACTGGTTCTCTATCCACTCCACCACCTAGCCACCCCCAAGGATGCATATTTCTTGCCAACCAAATTTGACTATGATTCTTCATATCTCTTTATGCCAAAAGCATCAAAGGCCATTATTAGGTCACCCTTTGTTGTGTAATAAACTCTGCATGATTCTCACACTTTTCCTCCAGTTGTTTTTCAGCAAATACTTTGCAATCCATGTGCACGGCAATCTTGCAGGGAAAGACTCAACAACTTAAGGACAGCCCTTGTCAAGAAGAATCTTGACAACAATTTTTAAAAGATTTGTGTACCCTCAATGTTTGTCATAGGATAGTGTGTTTTTGTCCCTTTATATAAGAAAACAGAAGCATGTGGGAAGTAGCTTTTCCTTCTCAATTAACCCAGAAAAATTCCTAAAATATTTTGTATATAGAAATATATATATATATATATATATTTCTATATATTTTGGAATTCACTGCCTTGTAGATCTGTTATGGAATAGAATTAGTACTTTGTCACACTGCAGAAGTCTAAGGACATTCCAAAGTCTCTTCTTGCATCAGAAGGTCATCTATGGAGGGATCCCCTTGAACCAGAACTATACAGTCAATTACTTCAGTAGTGGTTAATGATAGGTTTTTGAGAACACTATGGAAACAATCAATGCAGCCCTCCAGTTTTGTGCCCTTCTAAGGGATCAATACTAATTTATCAGCACTGAGTATCTGACCTGTGCCTAAACTTTTTGGTCCCTAAATACCCATCATTGCATTGTAAACAAATGTTGAATTCTTGCTCTCAGGATAAAACTGAATATCAACTACCTTTTTAGTAAGTCTCATTTGGGGGTTTGGAGTGACATCGAAGATGGAATTTGCTTATACTGGATCGGATGGGAATGATTCATATGAGTCAAATTGAAAATCCACAGTGATCCCTAGCAATCGTTCCTTAAGGAGCACATTGTTTCCAGTATGCCATGAAAGGCACAAGATACTATATTTTCATTTAAATTTAAGTCATGAATTCTGAATTTTTGCTCACAAATTTTCATATAATATCTCATATAAATCTGTCCATGTAGCTCTGCCCATAGGTTGATAGACCTATATTTGTTTATCTGTTCTTTTTTTCTATTCTTATTTCTATTGCCATGGACTTATAAGGAATGTGATCCACCCACGACAGAGTTCTTGGTGTTGGAACAAAGACTCAAGCACATTTTTTATTATTATTATTATTATTTTGGGGGCAAATGGGGCTGGGTGGCTTGCCTGGGACTGCATAGCAGGGTGATTGTTGGGTGTCAGAGGCCAGATTTGGACCTAGGTGCTCCTGGCTCAAGGGCCAATGCTCTCTCTGCCACCCAGCCACCCCTATTATTATTGCTATTTTATTTTATTTTCCTTTTTTTTTCTTTTTTTCTTTTTTGGTTTTTACTGGGCAGTGGGGTTAGGTTGGCTTACATATCACAAAGCTGGATGATTGTTGGGTGTACAGGGCCAGATGTGGGCTTGGGTGCTCGTGGCTCCTGGGCTGGTGCTCCATCCCTTGTGAAACCTGGCCATACCTACAATAATTTCTATGATTTTTTTAATTTTAATTTTTTCTCTCCCCTTTACTTTATCACTCAAGCAAGTCCATATTTATGGGGGCAGGGGATATTTCATTTACTCTTAAACAAGAATAATTTATTAATGAAAAAACATTATTTGCACAAAATGAGAATAAATATTAAATAAAAAAGATTCAAGAAGTAAAACCAAAAAAGAAACATTCTTAATTTTGCTATCACTATTTTATCACTTTCTTTGGAAGATTGAGTGAGGATTCTTAAAAGAGAACAGAGTTTTATTTTTTTTTCTTTTAAATTCAACATATTGCATGGTGAACTAGAAAATCAGCTTTAATATAAAAAGGTACACTTATTTTTTTTTAATTATGACAAGAACAAACTCTTTTCAAGAGAGGCATCTCATGTCACTAACTGCGATATAGTAGGAAAGTGCTTCCTGGCAGAGATGCCCAAGGGTGCATGTGCTTTCCAGGTTGTGGTCTAAATGTCCGTAGAGTCATTTTACCAAGATCCCAGTAGCTAATCTGTGAGAGTGAAAGTAAAGACATCTCCAGCTTACTTCCAAAAAGCTTTCAAATCAGTTTTAAATATATTCTTCAATTATTTCTCGGTACCTCTAATTGTGTTTTTGTTAACCCATGTTAGATGCCTTTATCTTTAAAAATATAATGAAATAGCTTATCTGGTATTATGTTAAAGATAAACAAATTTTCTCACAAGTTCTCTGTATTCTTCCTCTAGGCTTAAATATATCTTCAAATGCTATTTTTAAAAGAAGTGAATTGTAAAACAAAGGAAGTAGAAACGTAAGGATTATTAGATTACCCCAAAGGTATACAATATATTCTGAATTCGGTGGGAAAAATCTCAAGAAATAATATTTGTCAATGAAATCTAAATTAATGCAGGATTATTTAGTATGTATGTACATCAGCTTTCAATGATATTCAAATATCCCCAAAACATTATAAAATTAGGAAAAGAAATAAATAATGAAATAAATATGTATTGAGAATTTCAAGTAGTCATTTTTTTAAAAAAATAACTGAATGAAAAATTGAAAATTAGAAGAATTCAGAGAACTTGATTCAGTAGAATCTCTCAGTGATCTCCGCTTGTAGTGGGAGTAATTGTCCTTGAAAATATCATTGCTGTGTCATGTATGGACCATTATAGACAATAAGTATTTGGTCTAGATTAATGAACTAAAAGTGCCAGGGTGAGGGTGCACAGCTTTTTTGGAAGCAATTAGGACTATGTGACTTGATCAAGGTCACATAGCTATTGTGTCTGAGTCTGCCTATTTAATTACATCCTTCTCTCTTATTTAAGGCCAGTGCTGTATCTAACGCAGCATTTACTTGCCCCAAACTCACCCATTTGGTGGAAAGGTAGTTCCTTATGAATAGTGCTTGAAAACATTGATTTGTTCTTTAATTATAAATAAAAACACTTTTTTTATCAAAGAAGGCTGGAAAGAAAGAATGCTCAAACATGCCAGATCACAAGAAGGGAATTATACGATTTTGAATGGTACAGAAGAAAAAATATGATTAAAAACTAATAAAATGGCTCAAGATAAATGATGCATAATAAAAATTATTTTATTCTTTACCCTCAACATTTGGAAAATAGTCTTCTCATTGACTGAATGAAGTCCTTGTTCCTGAGACTATATACCATGGGATTAATCATTGGTGTTACAATGCTGTAGAATACAGAGAAGATCTTATCTGTTCTGCCTGAGTAATTGTACATGGATTGCAGGTATGCAATGATACCAGAGCCATAGTATAAGCATACAACGATAAGATGAGATGAGCAAGTAGAGAAGGCCTTGGATCTGCCAGTGATTGATGGGAGCTTCAGAATGGTGCTGAGGATTCTGCTGTAAGAATAGAGTATCAATAGAAAAGGAATCAAGCCAAAAAGGAGACAATCAATAAGAAGAAAAGATTCGGCACCAGAGATATCTCCACAAGCCAGCTTCAGTAATGGGGGCATGTCACAAAAAATATGATTGATTTTGTTTGAACCACAGAAGGACACAGAGAAAACCTGATATGTCTGCCCTATTATGACTGGAATTGCAGTGACCCAGCATCCAATCACCATCTGGACACACATCTTCTGGTTCATGATTACAGGGTAATAGAGTGGATTACAAATTGCCATATAGCGATCATAGGACATTACTGCCAGAAGAAAACTTTCTGTGATTCCCAAAATAAGAAAGAAACACAGTTGTGTAGCACATGACAGTAGAGAAACGTTTCTTTTCTGGCTCCAAAGGTTCTTAAGCATTCTGGGGAGAGTGACTGATGTGTAACAAATTTCCACAAAGGAGAAGTTTCCAATGAAGTAATACATGGGTGTTTGGAGGGCTCGTTCCACATTGGTGATTAAAATGATGAGACCATTGCCTAAAATTATCCATATATAGATGACTAAAAAAATAACAAAAAGAAACCCTTGCAAGTTGGGAAACTCAGAAAATCCTAGGAGAATAAATTCTTCCATTACCGTAATATTTTTAACTATCATTTCTCCTCTATATTCCATCTTCAAAATTATTAATTTCCAATAACAATGTTCATTTTTTTCCATTCAGAGGTGGGATAATGAAACTGAAATGATAAATGGACAGGTTAGATTATGTGACAAGTAAGGTAACAGAATATAATTTGTATTTTTTAATACTCATCTAGTTTGGATATTTTATGTTTTGCCATCATATAAAAACAATAGGATGCTTTGGTTGGAAATTTTTATCCTAGATTCTTTTCCATCTCAAGTCATTTTATATATTTGATATTTTCTTTTAAATTTGAATCCGTAAATGCATCTATACATTTCCACTTTCCTGATTATTCTAGGTAAGAAACTTCATATCCTAAAAAGGTTATTTTATTGCTTAATGTGGCATCCAAATATTCCTTCTTTCTCTCTTTTAAGTGATAAGTTAATTTCTATGTCTAAATTCTCTGATTCTATTAGTGTGGTAATAGTTTCTAAGGAAGGATAAGACATTAAAACACAATATTCTTTTGTTCTGCTCTTTGTAAGGAATCTTGGTATTTAGAACAATTTATTAGCCAAGCAAAAAATTTGATGCTAAATATTTTAGAATGTAAACATAAATATCAGAGAATTATATTTCATTTACCATTATTATTCATCTATATACTCAGATATGAATAGGCAGATACATTTCATCTTATCTGATCAACTATATACATTGTAAAAAAATTCTTGAATCTTAAATACCTTTGCAAAATGTCCTAAATTTCAGGTAAGTCAGAGAATACTTAGGCTTCTAATTTTCAGGTCTTTTGAGTCACTGGAAATCAGAGAGTATTGATATACCCAGGGAACCATCAAATTGCAGAATTAGATTGTGATGGAGTGCATCCAAATACTGAGGTAATATGCATGATGTCCTATGAAAACTACTATGAGATAGAGATGAAATCTATACCAGAAATATTTATGATATAAAACAGTAGTTGTCCATAAAAGAGCAAAAAAGAGAAGTTACTATAGAACACAGAACATCAGCTTTGCAGCATTTATGTGTCAGAGAGTCTCCTAGCACTACATTGCTTCATTCCAAATTTGAACAGAAAAGTAAAAGTGATGCTTGAATGATCTCTCTGCCCTAGACTCATTCCTGGCAAGTTGACAGTAGTTAAATAAAAATGCAAGTGGGACAAGGCTGGATTGTAAAATGTTTGCTAGTTGGGAAAAAGAATATTTCTTTATTTATCATTCATTTAAATTGTAAGCAGCTCCTCCCTAGGAGTATAGATCGAGGCAGCTAATCTTCTCATAGGAAAAACCTGTTGACCAACACACTTCTACCTAACGTGATATATGAGACTGAGCAGGCAATCTGTTTGGATTTTCCCCATACATGAACAGTCCTTTAGGAAAACTGCCTTGGCATTAAAAATAGCATAATTCTTTCTGAATTTGAGCAAAGAATGATTAAACAATATAAATATCTTACTTTATAAGTCAAAATCATTATGCATATTTTGCTTAATCAAACATAGTAACTAAAGATGTTTTGATAACAATAAAGAAAATTGAATATTAGCCACCTTTAGAGAGAAAGAAGAAGATAAAGACAAAGACCAAGAAAGAAAGCAAGGCACAGAGAAAGATACTGAGGCAAAGTGAGAAAGCAAGAGAGCGAGAGAGAGAGAGAGAGAGAGAGAGAGAGAGAGAGAGAGAGAGAGAGAGAGAGAGACAGAGACAGGGAGACAGAGAGACAGAGAGAGATAGAGACAAATTAAGAAATACACAGTTACAGAGAGACAGAGAGACAGAGAAAGAAATACACAGAGAGACAAATGAGAAAGAAGACAGAGACAGGAAGAGAATTCGAAGCAAAGAGAGAAATACTGAGAAAGAGAGAAAGCAAGTGAGACAGAGAAACAGAGAGACACAGAGTGACAGAGAAGACTTCGTTGTTTTCCAAATGTTTTCCTATTCATGCCTTTTTTATAACTAATAATGTTTGAAATTTGTATAGCATAATTTGCTTTCACAATATAAACCTACTCTGAATCAAGAGATTGTAATTATAATTTCACATGAATGTCTCCTTTTTCCTCATTAAATATTGGTCCCTATTCTGAATAAGGTACTTCCCAGAATTTTCTAAGGTCAGTTGTCTTAGACATCAACTAATAAAATCAGTTCTGTTAAAAAGGAGAATTAACGAAAGTAGATATGTAGAATAAAGTTTACTTACTTTTTCCTGTTGTGATAAAAATCATATCCAGATGACTTCTTTCACTAATATGGCAAATATTATATATATATATATATATATATATATATATATATGCATATATATATTCCATTTATATAGTGCATTTTGATTTTTAAAAGAAATTCTCATATTCAAGTCTATTTTTTTTATTATTGCTGCCATAGGCACAATTAATCTGAACTTACAGAGGAGTAAAGTGAAATTTAAGCATTACTAATTGTTTGTCTAACCTAAAGCTACTAAAAAGTTTCTAATTTTCAAGAAACTCCCTTGTCACTTCACTTTCAACATTGCTCCTACAGTATGATAGAACATTTCTTTTAATCATTAATAATTTTAGAAATATTACCATTTCCATCACAGAAAAAATAAACTATCAAAATAATGATTAAGTTGAATGAAGCAAGCTCTTAAATAGAAAGAATTCTTGACCTACTCTACTCTCTGGAGACAATTTCTCTCCGTGACCATATTTCCTTTTTTAATCAGGAGTCAGATTTTTTGGATGTTAATCCAACTCTTTAAACATTCATTAATAAGAAAGTGTGAAATATTGGAAAGAGCTTTGGGCTTTAGATTCAGAGGCATTACAGCATATCTGGCTCTGCTGATTTCTGATTATGCAACATTGAAAAGTTTGTCCATTCATCATTATAATTCAGTTGAAATTAGCTATCCCTTTGTCACAGAATTGTTGTGTATATAAGAAGTAAGGGGAGATTAAAGTATTCAATTTTGTTTAGGTTTTTGCAAGGCAAACAGGGATAAGTGGCTTGCCCAAGGCCACACAGCTAGGTAATTATTGAGTCTGAGACTGAATTTGAACCCGGTACTCCTGACTCCAGGGCCAGTGCTTTATCCACTTACACCAACTAGCTGCCCCAATTCCATTAGTTTTTTTTTTTTAATTGACATTTTTTCCAGAAAGAGGAATTAGATTTATTTTTTTCAGACAATAAAACATCTGTTTTTTTTCTAAATTAAGGGGAATAGTCCTCGAACATACAGATGGTGCTTTCCTTTGCATACAGCCCAAAATTGTTGCGATTGTTTCACTGATGGAATGAGTGAATTGTTCCAGGTTGATCATCACTACCATGGTGCTGTTAGAGAGTATACACTGTTCCTCTGGTTCTGCTCATCTCACTCAGCATCACTTCGTGCAAATCCCTCCAGGCTTTCCTGAAATCCCATCCCTCCTGGTTTCTAATAGAAGAATAGTTATCCATGACATACATATACCACAGTTTGCTAAGCCATTCCCCAATTGAAGGACATTTACTTGATTTCCAATTCTTTGCCACCACAAACAGGGCTGCCATAAATATTTTTGTTCAGGTGATTTTTTTACCCTTTTTCATCATCTCTTCAGGGTATAGGCCCAGTAGTGGTATTGCTGAGGCAAAGGGTATGCACATTTTTGTTGCCCTTTGCGCATTGTTCCAAATAGCTCTCCAGAAAGGCTGGATGAATTCACAGCTCCACCAACACTGTAATAGTGTCCCAGGTTTCCCACAACCTTACCAACAATGATCATTATCCTTTCTGGTCATATTGGCCAATCTGAGAGGTGTGAGGTGATACCTCAGAGAAGCTTTAATTTGCATTTCCCTAATAATTAATGAATTAGAGCAATTATTCATATGGTTATGGACTGCTTTGATCTCATCTGTAAATTGTCTTTGCATATCCTTTGACCATTTGACAATAGGGGAATGTTTTTTTTTTTTTGTTTTAAAAATAGGATTCAGTTCTCTGTGTATTTTAGAAATGAGTCCTTTGTCAGAATCATTAGTTGTAAAGATTGTTTCCCAATTTAAGACATTTCTTTTGATCTTGGTTATAGTGGGTTTATCTGTTCAAATCTTTTTAATTTAATGTAATTGAAATCATCTAATTGGTTTTTTGGTGATGTTCTCCAATTCTTACTTAGTCATAAACTTCTCCCCTTTCCATAGATCTGACAAATATACTAGTCCTTGATCTTCTAATTTGCTTATAGTATCTTTCTTAGGTCTATGTCCTGTAACCATTTGGATCTTATCTTGTTAAAGGGGGTGAGGTGATGGTCTAATCTAAGTTTCTTCCATACTAACTTCCAATTATCCCAGTAGTTTTTACATAGAGGGGGGGTTTTATCCCAATAACCCTTTGAGTTTATCAAACATCAGATTTCTATAGCAATCTCCTGCTTTTGCACCTACTCTATTCCACTGGTCGACCATTCTATTTCTTAGTCAATACCAAACAATTCTGATAACTGACGTTTTATAATGTAATTTTACATCAGGTAGGGCCAAGCCACGTTCTTTTGCACTTCCCTTCCTAATGCTCCTAGAAATTCTTGACTTTTTATTTCTCTATATGAATTTACTTACAATTTTTTCCAACTCATTAAAGTAATTTTTTGGAATTTTGATTGGTAGGGCATTAAACAGGTAGTTTAGCTTAGGTAGAATTGGCATTTTTATTATATTAGCGCCACGAATCCTTGACTAGTTGATATTTGCCCAGTTATTTAAATCTGATTTAATTTGTGTGAGAAGTGTTTTATAACTGTTTTCAAAAAGTTTCTGAGTCTGTCTTGGCAAATAGACATATATAGAAAAGTTGAGGATTCATAAGAGTTTATTTTCTAACCCACAACTTTGCTAAAATTACTAATTGTTTCCAGTAGTTTTTTGGATGATTTCTTGGAATTCTCTGAGTAGATCATCATGTCATCTGCAAAGAGTGAGAGTTTTGTCTCTTCCCTCCCAATTCTAATTCCTTCATTGTGTTTTTCTTCTCTAATTGCTGAAGCAAACATTTCTAATTCTATATTGAATGGTAGTGGTGATAATGGTCACCCTTGGTTCACGCCTGATCTTATTGGGAATGCCTCTAGCCTCTCCCCATTGAACATAATGCTTATTGATGGGTTCAGATAGATAATGCTAATTATTCTAAGGAACAGTCCATTTATTCCTACACTCTCTAGGGACTTTAGTAGGAATGGATGCTGTATTTTGTCAAAAACTTTTAAAGCATCTATTGATATGATCACATAATTTCTGACAAGTTTGTTCTTGATATAATTGATTATACTAACAGTTTTCCTAATGTTGAACCAATCCTGCATTCCTGGAATAAATTCTACTTGATCATAATTTATTATTCTTGTGATAACTTGTTGTAATTGTTTTGCTAAGATTTTATTTAAGATTTTTGCACCTATATTCATCAGGGAGATAGGTCTGTAAATTTCTTTCTCTGTTTTAACTCATGCTGGTTTAGGTAACAGCACCATATTGGTTTCATAGAAAGAATTAAGCAGAGTTCCATCTTTCCCTATTTTTCCAAAGAGTTTATATAGAATTGTAATAATTGTTCCTTAAATGTTTAGTAGAAATTGCTGTTGAATCTATCAGGCCCTGGAGATTTTTTTCTTAGGGAGTTCAGTGATGGCTTGTTGAATTTCATTTTCTGAGATAGGGTGGTTTAAGTATTTAATTTCTTTTTCATTTAACCCGGGCAACTTATATTTTTGTAAATAGTCATCCCTTTCACTTAGATTATCAAATTTTTGGCATTGAGTTGGGCAAAATAATTTCAAATTTTTACTTTAAGTTCCTCCTCATTGGTGATGAGTTCACCTTTTTCATTTATTAAACTAGCCATTTGGTTTTCTTCGTTCTTTTTAATTGAATTTAATTGTTTTGCAAGGCAAATGTTGTTAAGCAGCTTACCCAAGGCCACACAGCTAGGTAATTATTAAATTTTTGAGATCAGATTTGAACCCAGGTACTCCTGACTCCAGGGCTGGTGCTTTATGCTCTGTGCCACCTAGCCACCCGAGTCTTTCTTTTTAAAATCAAATTGACCAGAGGTTTACCAATTTTATTGGTTTTTCAATATTACCAACTTTTGGTTTTATTTATTAATTCAATAGTTTTTTGCTTTTTATTTTATTAATTTCTCCTATAAGTTTTAGAATTTCTAATTTGGTATTTAATTAGGGATTCTTCATTTGTTCTGTCTCTAACTATTTAGTTGCTTACTCATTTAATTGATTTTCTCTTTCTACAATTTATTCATGGAAGCATTTAAAACTATATTATATTCCTTGAGACTTGCTTTGAATGAATCCCATAGATTTTGGTATTTTGCTTCATTATTATCATTATTGAGGATAAAATGGCTAATCCTTTCTATAATTTGTTTTTTGGTACACTCATTTTTTAAAATGAGGTTATTCAGTTTCCAATTTGTTCTGGGTCTATATCTCCTTGGCCCAATATTGCATATGACATTTTTTTGCAGTGTGATCTGAGAAAGGTGTGTTTACTATTTCTGCCTTTCTACTGTTGATCATTAGGCTTTTATGACCTAGTACATGGTCAGTTTTTGTATAAGTTCCATGTACTGCAGAGAAAAAGGTAATTCCTTTGTATCCCCATTCAATTTCCTCCATAAGTCTACCATATATAATTTTTCTAACAATCTATTTACCTCTTTAACTTCTTTCTTGTGTATTTTATGATTAAATTTATCTAGATCTGAGAGTGGGACGTTAAGGTCTCCAACTAGTATAGTTTTGCGGTCTATTACTTGCTGTAGTTCTTTCAGCTTCTCCTCTAAGAATTTGAATGATATCCAACTGGGTGCATATATATATATATATATATATATATATATATATATATATATATATATATATATATACATATATATATATATATATATATATATATCTATGGCACCTTTTAGGAGGATAAAGTTTCCTTCCTTATCTCTTTTAAGGGTATCTATTTTTGCTGCCGCATCTTCTGAGATAAGGCTTGCTTCCCCTGCTTTTTTTTGACTTCAGCTGAAGTAAAATATATTTTGCTCCAACCTTTTACCTTGACTCTATATGTTTCGCTCTTCTTCAAATGAATTTTTGTAAGCAGCATTTTGTAGGATTCTGATTTTTAATCCACTCTGCTATTCACTTACGTTTTAAAGGAGATTTAATCCAATTCACATTCAAAATTATGATTACTAATTCTTTACTGCACTCCATGGTACCTTCCCTCTGTTTGTATTTCTCCCCCTCCCCCCCTTTATCCATATTCCCCAGTATTTTGCTTCTGAATACCACCCCCTTCAGTGTGTTTGCCCCCCTATATCACCCCTTCCCCTTTCTTTAATCTTCCCCTTTTCCCTTTTCACTTCCCTATCTTTTGTTAGTTCCCCTTTTTTCTCCCACTCCCCTTCCCTTTATCCATCCCCCCTTTTAATACTTGAAAGGTTAGGTGTTTTATAAGTTAACTGAGTATATGTAGTTTGACTTTAAGGCAAGTCTTATGAGAAGAAGATTCAGAGGTTTCTCATCTGCTCCCTTCTTCCCCTCTATTACCTAGGTATTTGTACCTCTTAGAATAATGAGATTTACCCATTTAATCCCCTCCCTACTCCTCTCTCTTTCCTGTCTCCCTTTTTAAGGAGGTAGTGTTTTCTACATCATTCTATCTGAGTCATAGAAAATTATGAGTATCTGTCACTTCTAGCTAAGTGCATTCTATCTAATAGAGTTAAAAGTCTTGAGAGTTATTAGTCTTTCAACCAAGTGGGGTTAAAGCTAGTTATATCCCTTTAGATAGCAGTTTCATGGATAGATCATGAATGTCCATCATTTATGGCTAGGTATATTCACTCTCTTAGATTCACAGTTCTCCAGATTTATGAGAATCTTTTTCCCCATGCTGGGACATAGCCAATTTCAACTTGCTGGATAGCAGTTTTTTCCTTTTACCGCCCCCCCCCCTTTTTTTGGTTACCTTTTCATGCGTCTCTTGAGCCTCCTGTTTAATGTCTAAATTTTCTATTTAGCTCTGGTCATTTCATCAGGAATTTTTTGAATTCTTGTCTTCCCTTATTTGCTAAGCAATCAGTAAAAGTTATTAATATACTATTATATGTAAAAATATTTCTTTATTAATCATTTTGTGTAAGAAACCTAGAATGAATGAAAAAATGAAAGTGGAAAACAACAGGCCTCAATTTGTATACATACAATATTAATAATTTCCTTGTGCATAGTACGTTTCATTAGTCTTTTGGGTTTGGCTTTTATCATTGTATTACTGAGACAAGCTGGCCATTCACAATTCTTCATTCAACAATTGTACCGTCACTGTGTTCGACAATCTTCTTTTACTGACTATAACAGTTTTATCATTTATTGTCTTCTATATCTTATTCAACTTCTGTTTCAAAAATTTAGATTGCATTTCAATTGAGACCTCTATGTTTAGCATTGATACTTCATAACTTTTAGCAAAAGATAATCTCTTTCCTTATATCTTTTTTACATTTGTTTTTGTATTTCATTTTATTTTTTTTCCATTTTCATGAAAAAAAATTTTCAGCATTCTTCTTTGTCCGTTCAGTATTTTTCTACAAGCCAAATTTCTCTCCTCCTTACCCACAGAAGCCAACAATGTTCACTCAAGTTGAATATTTTCCATGTTTGTCATGTTGTGAGAGAGGAATTAAAACTAATGAGAAAAAGAAACATGAGAAAGAAAGAACATAAAAGAAATTTTAAAAAGTTAATTTACTATACTTTGCTCTACATTCACACATAACAACTTTTATTTTTTATCTAGATGTGAATGGCGTTTTCCTAAACAGATCTCTCTGGATAGCTCTTCTTCATTAAAATGCTGAGTGAAACTGTGACCATCAAAGATGATGATTTCATAGTGTTGATTGTAACTTGTCATTTGTCCTGATTACATGCAAAAACAAATTTCAAAATTCATTTCAAAAACCTGGAGTTATAAATCTTCTACTTCCTCCTACCCAAGTACCAATCATTGAGAAAAGAAATTACTTGTTATGGGTTAAAACTATGAAGTCATCAGAAACATTACTGCAAAAGTCATGTTGTAAAAAAAAAAAGCAAAAAACAATAAAAAACCTAAGCTCCCACCCCAAAAAAGTGAAACCTCAAGAAAAATGTAATTTAATAATATATGCATCATTATGTATTCAGTTATAATCAGTTTGGGATGGATAGCATGCTTAATCGTTAAACCACCAGAGTTCTCTTAGGTCATGGCATTGCTTCAAACGTATTTTGAATCTATTCTAATCCATTGATACACTATTCTATGTCTTTATTAGTACCAGAGAGTATAGTTGTAGATATGGTAGAGCCAGGCGACCTTATTTATTTTTTTCAACAATTTCCTTGATATTCTTCATCTTTAGTTGTTCCAGATGAATTTGTTACTCCTTTTTCTAAGTGAAGAAAACAAATATTTGGCAATTTAATTGATATGACGTTGAATAAGTAATTTAATTTGGATAGAATTGTCATTTTGATTAGAGTAGTTCTACCTAACCCTGAGCAACTGACATTTTATCAATTGTTTAGATATGACTTTATTTGGATCATGACTGCTTTGTAATTGTGTTCATACAGCTTCTTGGTTTGTCTTCAGAGAGAGAGATCCCCACATAATTAATATTGTCTACAGTTTCTTTAAATGGAAGTTCTCTTTATATCTCTTGCCCTTGGGCTTCATTGTTCAAGTATAAAAAAGCTGGTGATTTATGTAGGTTTATAGGCTACTCCTTTGCAGAATTTGTTAATTAAGTAATATTTTAGATAATTTTCTTGGATTTTCTAAGCAAGTAGTCATATCATCTCTAAAGAGGCAAAGCTTTGCTTCCTCATTGCCAATTCCAAGTCTCTCAATTTCTTTTTCATTCCTTTCTAAGACTGTATTGAATAATAAAGGTGTTCTGTATTGAATCAATGAAGCTGAAATTTTTGGAAATGCTCCTAGTTCATCCCATTGTGTATAGCATTTGGTGATGGTTTTACATATACATATATATGTATATATACATACTGTGCGTTACTTTAAGGAAAACTCCACTTATTCCTTTACTTTCTTGTCTTTTAAATAGGAATGGGATGTCTTTTATCAAAGGCGTTTTCAGCACCTATTGAAATAATCATAAGATATCTGTTGGTTGGCTTTTGATATGTGCAATTATGTTGAGTGTCTTCCGAATATTGAAAAATTCCTGCCTGCTTAACATTAACCTCATCTGATCACGGTGTATTATCCTAGTGGTAACTTACTGCAATCTCTTTACTATAATTTTATTTACGATTTTTGTCTTAATTTGGGAGATTGTTTTGTAAATTTTCTGTCTTATTTATTTGTCTCGGTTTAAGTATCAGCACCACATTACTGTCATAAAATAGTGTTTTATTTGAAAGAATTCCTTCTACTAGTTTTTAAACAATTGAGGTAGAATATGAATTAATTATTCTTTAAATGTTTCATCTGTCACTTTTAATGCATCTCTACCTGGAGCCTTTTTCTTATGGAATTTATTGATGGCTTCTTCCATTTCTTTTTCTGATATGGGGTAATTTAAGTATTTTATTTCCTCTTCTGTTAATTGGGGCAGTTTGTATGTTTGTAAATATTCCTCTATTTCACTCAGGATATCAAATTTATTGACACACAGATAAGCAAAGAAGCCCCAAATTACCTCATTAATTTCTGCCTTATTGGTGGTAGGATGTTTTTTAAATGATTTATATTCATTATATTATATTTATCATATTACATTGATAACTTAATATTTCTTGATCATTTATCAGTTGGGGAATGGCTCTGTTTTTTAAATAAATTTGACTTAATACTTTATGTTTGAGAAATGAGGTCTATATCAGAGATACTTGTTTCAATATATTTCCCCACAGCTGATATTGCTGTCCTTTCACCCTAACCCTCTTCTAAAGTGTTTTGCATCTGATTGGAGGTAGAATGTGATAAATTGCCTCTCATGAAGAGCCACAAAGGGCCCATTACATTATAGAGAAAGAAAATGGATTGGTTGATAACAGTCTGTATCTTAATCTCATTGGATTTGGGTCAAAGAGAGAATTTATCTTAACCTTCTTACATTTGAAAGGTAAAGAGGAGAGGGAGGAAAGGAGGGAAGGATAGAAGGAAGGGAAGCAAGGAGAGGAAAAGGGAAAGGAGAAAGAAAATGGAGGGTGGTTGTTAAAGCAAGGCAGTATCCAGAAAGAAAACCCTGCTGTGGGAGGATAGCATGAAGGGAGGTGAAAAACACAGTCAGAGGGGACTTATGATAGAGGGAGTTAGTAATGATAACTGAATGTGAATGTAATGTCCTCCCCTATTAAATTGGTAACAGTTAGAAGAGTGAGTTACCTTCAGAATAGTACAATATGCTGATTTTTAGAACCACATTGGAAGCAGAGAGATTCACAGAGAGTAAAGGTAAAAGACTAGAGCAGTACATGATATACTTCAGCTTAAGGGGGAAAAGAGTACGGGGTAACGAACTTAGTCTCAGAAAAAGTAAATGAAAAAATAGATCTCATTAAAAGGAAAAAGGAAGAAAGTACATTCTCCTAAAAAAGGTTCCATAGTCAATGAAGCAATTTCAATACTAAACATGTATTTGCCAAGTGAAACAGCAGAAATTTTTAAGAGAAGCTAAATGAACTCCAAGAAGAGACGCAAAGCAAAATTCCACTAGTGGGGGAGCTCAATCTCCCTCTCTCAGAATTAGATATATATAATTGTAAAATAAACATGAAGGAAATTAAACATATGAATGGAATCCTAGAAAACCTCTAAAGAATATTTAAGGGGATAGAGGGAATATAATTATTTCTCTGTAGTACAGTAGGTAACCTTCACAAAAATTACCTATGTGTTTGTGTGTAAAGCCCTCATAATTAAATGCAGGAAGCAGAAATACTAAATTTATCCTTTTCAGTTCATGATGCAATAAAAAATCATTTGACAAAAAAGGGCCTTGGACACATGTAAAATTAATTCAAAGCTAAATAATCTGATTTTAAGGAAGGAATTAATCAAATATCAAATAATAGAAATAATTAATAATATCATCCAAGACAATAGCAGTAAAGAAACAACATATCAAACCTTAGCGGCTATAGTGAAAGCATATATATATATATATATATATATATATATATATATATATATATATATATATATATGTATATATATAAATATATATATATATATATATATATATATATAATATATATATACACATATATATATATATATTTATCAATAGCCTAGGACATGACGATATCAATGAATTTGGCCATGCAACAAAATATGCTAGAAAAAAACAAATAAATTATCCCAAAATAAACATCAATTTAGAATTTCTGAAAATCAATGGAGAAATTAAATAAGTGAAAAATGAGGACACAACTGAACCTCTAAATAAATTTCAGAGTTTGTTATATCGAAAGACCAATAAAACTTGTAAAATTTTGGATAATTTGATTTTTGAAAAAAAGAAAGAAGAAACCAAATTTACCAGTTTCAAGAATGAATAAGGTGGGGCAGCAAGGTGGCACAGTAGAGAGATCACAGGTCCTGGAAACAGAATGACCTGAGTTCAAATTCAGCCATATACATTTAATAATTCCCTGGCTACGTGACCTTGGGCAAGTAACTTAACCTCACTACCTTGCGAAAAAAAAAAAAAACATAAATAAGGTGAATATACCACCATTGGGGAGGAAATGGACGTAGAAATTCAGAACTGTTTTGCACAAATTCAGTCCAATAAATTTGACAATCAGAGTGAAATGGATGAATAGTCACAAAAATATTAATTGCTCCCGTTAAAAGAAGACTGAATTAAATACTTAAATAACTCCAGTACAGAAAAAGAAGATGAACAAGTCATCAATTATCTCCCAAAGGAAAACATTTTCATGGCCAGATCGGGTCACAACAGAACTTACACTGAAATTTTAAAAACAATTAATTGCAATTCAATAGCAACTATTTGAAAATGAAATAAATGGAAATGGAGGTCTTGCTTATTTTTTCCATGAAAGCAGGATGGTGCTGATATCTAGATCAAGTTTTCTTGAAAGGATTTCAAAGGAAATATTATGAAAAAGATAACAGCAACTTATCACTAGGATAATACACAACATTGAATTAGAATTTATACCAGAAATGTTGGGTTCATTCAATATTTAAAAAATTAACAATATAATTGACCATATCTATAAAAAGATTAAGAGAAATCATAAAATTATTTCAATAGATAATGAAAAAGGTTTGCCAAAATGAACCATTCATTCCAATTAAAGCCATAAGAGACACCAAATGAATAATTCAAATAATTCTTAAAATGATGAAAAAAATATCGATCTATAACTCTCAAAAAGCTTTATATGTACTAGGGATAAGTTAGAAGATTATTCAGGGTTGTAAAAAGCAAGCCGAATCATTGTTATTATTCAACATTGTATTAGAAATGATAGCTTTATCAATAACAGAAAAAAATTGAATTTTTTCATTGGATGGCATTTCATGACTTTCAGCGTCCTTAATCTAGATATGTTCTTCGAGATGCCCCTTATCAAATTTGAACAAAATATTTTTTAAAGAAGATGACAGCTTTTTAATATCAATATTCTGAAAATGATTTTGTGTGAAATTTCCAACTTTCTTTGCAGATTCTTATCTCCTGACATGATAATGAAATTTAGAGCTAACAAGAAATTTCCTTTCATAACTGTTCCCTTAGAAATGATAAATTTCTTTCTCTAGAAATAATCAGATTCATACCTTTACTTAATGTAACAAGCTCATTCTTCTATTTCTTTCCTTCCTTTGTAAGATGAATAAATTATATATAACAAAGCATATAATAATGGGCATTTGGAAAGTGATTTACTTTTAATAGGTCAACGATGTCCATTGTTGCAACATTTTATGAGAAAAATGTTTCAGGTGAATAAAGAAAATTACCTTCAATTTACAAATGATGATACAAATGTATCAAGTAGCTTGTCTCAAGAAATCCTTTTTTGAAAATGTTGTACTTGAACTTTCAACCAAAATTTCTTTTCATTTCAGAACAAATATCCTTTTAAGGAATCTGTGTTACCTATATTAAAATTATAATTATTCTTAGATCTAAAAATCTAATTATTCGAAAAAGATAAAAGTGTCAAGCAAAATAACCTTTCAGTTTAGAGTCTCATAAATGATGGTTAAGTAAAAAGCATTCCTTTTCCAAGGAACTTTATGGAGAAACCACTTCTCCTTGGTCATTTTCACTTATTTCAATGTGAAGCATTATCTTCTGATTCCAAGTGAAGGATGATAAATGTCATCTAAAGATTTAATTTGAAAGAATGAAAAATGCAAAAAGGGGTTCAATCAGATGATCCTTGATATCGTCTGGTTTCTGCAATGTTTTTTCTGCTTAGTATTAAATAGTTCATTACATACTTCTTTGACTAGCTTTCTGTTTCTGTACAATGGCAATGAAGATATCTGTCTTCCCTTTCTGAACTCATTTTGTTAGTGCATAAGTTAAGATATATACAATTAGGTAAGTGTAAAGATAATGATTTGTAACTGATAATATATATCATATGATATCTTTTTTTGGAACTGTTTTCTCTGAAAAGGATAATTACCTATGAGGGAAAACAGAAATGATATAAATATTTAAGGGAGAATGGAAAGTAGGAAGAAACAGAAAAGAAAGGAAATGTCCATGTCTTGCAGAATGACTAAAACATTATGGCATATCAATATAGTGGATTGTTAGTGACATTTTTAAAGGTGAATGATATAGGAACATTCAGAAAATCAGGATTGAATTTAATGAAATAATCCAAAGTATGGAATGAAGAAGCATGAGAAAAAGACAATGTATCCAAAAAATTAAAATTCAAAAATTTCTAATGGTAGGAAAAAAATCATTAAAATAATTGATTCTAGCTCTGCTGAACACCTCATGATTTTTAACTTCCTTGTTTTAAACAACATTATGGAGTCATTTGATACTGACTAATGTTTAAGATCAAAGAAGATGCAATGGTAATATAAACTCTAAGGATTCACATTTGAAATTTAAATGTAGAGTATTCGAATAGCGGTTTTCTGTACAATCCCCCCCCCCAGATATTCCCAGATGGGGATCAAATATATATATAGCTAAGTATCTCAATTTGACATTTTACATTTCCAAGAAATTTAATTTGTTATTGTTAGTGTTTGAAACATAAAATAATTCTGTCCATATTGATACACAATGACTGCATTATAAGAATATGGATAGATAGCTGAAGGTAGATAGAGAAGGTGAAAATGATGACAATTTCAGTCAGACAGGAATAAAACAGGAAGCAGTTTTCTAAAGATACTGTGCAACCAGCATTTAGAAAATTCTAAAAATTATATTTATGTCATAACTTCATCGGCCTGTTCATTGAAAAAGAAGTTTTTTCATTGTTACAATGACATCCTTGTTCCTGAGATCGTAAATCAGAGGGTTAAACATTGGAGTTATGGTATAGGAAAGAGAAAGCATGTTTTCTGTTCCAGGCAAGTAATTGTTCTTGGGTTGTAACTATGCGATGATACCAGATCCATAAAATAATCCCACAACCATTAAGTGGGAGGAGCAGGTTGAAAAGGCTTTGGATCTCTTCAATCCTGATGGAAGTTTTTGGATGGTAATGAAGATTCTATCATAGGAGAAATGTTTCTATAGAAGGGGAATGAAACCAAAAATAACAGAATCTGCATGGGCTATGGCTTCAATCTGAGATGTGTCCCCACAGGCCAACTTCAATAATGGGGGCATGTCACAGAAAATAAGATTGATTATATTCGAATTACTGAAGGTTAATGACGAAACTTGATATGTTTGCCCTATCATGATGGGCATCCCAGTGATCCCAGAGGCAAGCACTAGCTGGACACATACATTGTTATTCACAACAGGAATATAATAGAGTGGTTTATAGATGGCCACATGAGGGTCATATGCCATCACAGTCAGGAAAAGACTCTCAGTGACTGCCAAAATGAGAAAGAAACAAAATTGAGAAGCACATGTCAGCAAAGAAGTATTTTTATTCTGAATTCAAAGGTCTGACAGTATTCTAGGAAGAGTGACTGATGTGTAGCAGATTTCCAAGAAGAAAAAATTGCCAAGAAAAAATACATAGGGATATGGAGAGGAGCATCAAATTCTGTAATTATAATAATGATGGTGTTTCCAATTAGGATGTTAATGTAAAATACTAAGAGAATAACAAACAAAAAATCTTGGAGCTTGGGTAAGTCAGAGAATCCCGAAAGAGTAAATTACTTCACGTGGCTAAGATTTCCCTCCATATTGTTTCCATGGATTCTTTTTGCGAAAATAAATAAAATCCCAATATTTCATTTTTGATTGTAAGGACTAAAAGTATATATACATATCTGGAAAATACAATGTAAAGATAAGTGGACCTATCCACAATATTGAAAATTTTCCATTATCTTTAGCACATAAGAATGGTGTGGTCACAGCTGATGGAGTACCTGTATTTTCTGGGTGTTAATTGTTAGGCCAAAATTGTAACAGACAAGGTGAAACGATCTATATTTTGTTGCATAAAAGCCTCAGAGACTACCCTGAGTGCACAATCGTTTGTGAACAAAAAAATCTTATAGTAACTATTTCCATTTGAATCTTGGATTTAGCCTTTTCAAGATAAATAATTTATCATCGGTCTGGTATCTGACCCTGATGACATTTTCCCTCTCATAGAATTTAACTGATAGCCTTGTATCATATATCCTGAAAGCATCACACTAAAAAGCATTAGTCCTGATTCACTACATTGTTGACTGGAAAAGTAAAATATTGCTGTTTATGTGGAAGCTCTGAATGGTGAAATGGCATATAATAATCATTCACATTTCTTTTTTTTTTAGGCTTTTGCAAGGTAAATGGGGTTAAGTGGGTTGCCCAAGGCCACACAGGTAGGTAATTATTAATTGTCTGAGGCCAAATTTAAACTCAGGTACTCCTAACTCCAGGACTGGTTCTCTATCCACTCCACCACCTAGCCACCCCCAAGGATGCATATTTCTTGCCAACCAAATTTGACTATGATTCTTCATAGCTCTTTATGCCAAAAGCATCAAAGGCCATTATTAGGTCACCCGTTGTTGTGTAATAAACTCTGCATGATTCTAACACTTTTCCTCCAATTGTTTTTCAGCAAATACTTTGCAATCCATGTGCACGGCAATCTTGCAGGGAAAGACTCAACAACTTAAGGACAGCCCTTTGCCAAGAAGAATCTTGACAACAATTTTTAAAAGATTTGTGTACCCTCAATGTTTGTCATAGGATAGTGTGTTTTTGTCCCTTTATATAAGAAAACAGAAGCATGTGGGAAGTAGCTTTTCCTTCTCAATTACCCCAGAAAAATTCCTAAGATATTTTGTATATAGAAATATATATATATATATATATATATATATATATATATATATATATATATATATATATAGGAATTCACTGCCTTGTAGATCTCTTATGGAATAGAATTAGTACTTTGTCACACTGCAGAAGTCTAAGGACATTCCAAAGTCTCTTCTTGCATCAGAAGGTCATCTATGGAGGGATCCCCTTGAACCAGAACTATACAATCAATTACTTCAGTAGTGGTTAATGATAGGTTTTTGAGAACACTATGGAAACAATCAACGCAGCCCTCCAGTTTTGTGCCCTTCTAAGGGATCAATACTACTTTATCAGCACTGAGTATCTGACCTGTGCCTATACTCTTTGGTCCCTAAATACCCATCATTGCATTGTAAACAAATGTTGAATTCTTGCTCTCAGGATAAAACTGAATATCAACTACCTTTTTAGTAAGTCTCATTTGGGGGTTTGGAGTGACATCGAAGATGGAATTTGCTTATACTGGATCAGATGGGAGTGATTCATATGAGTCAAATTGAAAATCCAGAGTGATCCCTAGCAATCGTTCCTTAGGGAGCACATTGTTTCCAGTATGTCATGAAAGACACAAGATACTATATTTTCATTTCAATTTAAGTCATGAATTCTGAATTTTTGCTCACAAATTTTCATATAATATCTCATATAAATCTGTCCATGGAGCTCTGCCCATAGGTTGATAGACCTATATTTGTTTATCTGTTCTTTTTTTCTATTCTTATTTCTATTGCCATGGACTTATAAGGAATGTGATCCACCCACGACAGAGTTCTTGGTGTTGGAACAAAGACTCAAGCACATTTTTTATTATTATTATTCGTATTTTGGGGGCAAATGGGGCTGGGTGGCCTGCCTGGGGCTGCATAGCAGGGTGATTGTTGGGTGTCAGAGGCCAGATTTGGACCCGGGTGCTCCTGGCTCAAGGGCCAATGCTCTCTCTGCCACCCAGCCAACCCTATTATTATTGCTATTTTATTTTATTTTGCGTTTTTTTTTCTTTTTTTCTTTTTTGGTTTTTACAGGGCAGTGGGGTTAGGTTGGCTTACATATCACAAAGCTGGATGATTGTTGGGTGTACAGGGCCAGATGTGGGCTTGGGTGCTTGTGGCTCCTGGGCTGGTGCTCCATCCCTTGTGAAACCTGGCCATACCTACAATAATTTCTATTGTTTTTTTAATTTTAATTTTTTCTCTCCCCTTTACTTTATCACTCAAGCAAGTCCATATTTATGGGGGGAGGGGATATTTCATTTACTCTTAAACAAGAATAATTTATTAATGAAAAAACATTATTTGAACAAAATGAGAATAAATTTTAAATAAAAAAAGATTCAAGAAGTAAAACCAAAAAAGAAACATTCTTAATTTTGCTATCACTATTTTATCACTTTCTTTGGAAGATTGAGTAAGGATTCTTAAAAGAGAACAGAGTTTCATTTTTGTTTTTTTTCTTTTAAATTCAACATATTGCATGGTGAACTAGAAAATCAGCTTTAATATAAAAAGGTACACTTTTGCGTTTTTTTTTCTTTTTTTCTTTTTTGGTTTTTACTGGGCAGTGGGGTTCAGGTGGCTTACATATCACAAAGCTGGATGATTGTTGGGTGCACAGGGCCAGATGTGGGCTTGGGTGCTCGTGGCTCCTGGGCTGGTGCTCCATCCCTTGTGAAACCTGGCCATACCTACAATAATTTCTATGATTTTTTTAATGTTAATTTTTTCTCTCCCCTTTACTTTATCACTCAAGCAAGTCCATATTTATGGGGGGAGGGGATATTTCATTTACTCTTAAACAAGAATAATTTATTAATGAAAAAACATTATTTGCACAAAATGAGAATAAATATTAAATAAAAAGATTCAAGAAGTAAAAGCAAAAAAGAAACATTCTTAATTTTGCTATCACTATTTTATCACTTTCTTTGGAAGATTGAGTGAGGATTCTTAAATGAGAACATAGTTTTATTTTTTTTTCTTTTAAATTCAACATATTGCATGGTGAACTAGAAAATCAGCTTTCATATAAAAAGGTACACTTATTTTTTTTAATTATGACAAGAACAAACTCTTTTCAAGAGAGGCATCTCATGTCACTAACTGCGATATAGTAGGACAGTGCTTCCTGGCAGAGATGCCCAAGGGTGCATGTGCTTTCCAGGTTGTGGTCTAAATGTCCATAGAGTCATTTTACCAAGATCCCAGTAGCTAATCTGTGAGAGTGAAAGTAAAGACATCTCCAGCTTACTTCCAAAAAGCTTTCAAATCAGTTTTAAAAATATTCTTCAATTATTTCTCGGTACCTCTAATTGTGTTTTTGTTAACCCATGTTAGATGCCTTTATCTTTAAAAATATAATGAAATAGCTTATCTGGTATTATGTTAAAGATAAACAAATTTTCTCACAAGTTCTCTGTATTCTTCCTCTAGGCTTAAATATATCTCCAAATGCTATTTTTAAAAGAAGTGAATTGTAAAACAAAGGAAGTAGAAACGTAAGGATTATTAGATTACCGCAAAGGTATACAATATATTCTGATTTCGGTGGGAAAAATCTCAAGAAATAATGTCAATGAAATCTAAATTAATGCAGGATTATTTAGTATGTATGTACATCAGCTTTCAATGATATTCAAATATCCCCAAAACATTATAAAATTAGGAAAAGAAATAAATAATGAAATAAATATGTATTGAGAATTTCAAGTAGTCATTTTTTTTAAAAAAAATAACTGAATGAATCATTGAAAATTAGAAGAATTCAGAGAACTTGATTCAGTAGAATCTCTCAGTGGTCTCAGGTTGTAGTGGGAGTAATTGTCCTTGAAAATATCATTGCTGTGTCATGTATGGACCATTACAGACAATAAGTATTTGGTCTAGATTAATGAACTAAAAGTGCCTGGGTGAAGGTGCACAGCTTTTTTGGAAGCAATTAGGACTATGTGACTTGCTCAAGGTCACATAGCTATTGTGTCTGAGTCTGCCTATTTAATTAGATCCTTCTCTCTTATTTAAGGCCAGTGCTCTATCTAACGCAGCATTTACTTGCCCCAAACTCACCCATTTGGTGGAAAGGTAGTTCCTTATGAATAGTGCTTGAAAACATCACCAGCCACTTTAATAACAAAATTGATTTGTTCTTTAATTATAAATAAAAACACTTTTTTTATCAAAGAAGGCTGGAAAGAAAGAATGCTCAAACATGCCAGATCACAAGAAGGGAATTATACGATTTTGAATGGTACAGAAGAAAAAAAATGATTAAAAACTAGTAAAATGGCTCAAGATAAATGATGCATTATAAAAATTATTTTATTCTTTACCCTCAACATTTGGAAAATAGTCTTCTCATTGACTGAATGAAGTCCTTGTTCCTGAGACTATATACCATGGGATTAATCATTGGTGTTACAATGCTGTAGAATACAGAGAAGATCTTATCTGTTCTGCCTGAGTAATTGTACATGGATTGCAGGTATGCAATGATACCAGAGCCATAGTATAAGCATACAACGATAAGATGAGATGAGCAAGTAGAGAAGGCCTTGGATCTGCCAGTGATTGATGGGAGCTTCAGAATTGTGTTGAGGATTCTGCTGTAAGAATAGAGTACCAATAGAAAAGGAATCAAGCCAAATAGGAGACAATCAATAAGAAGAAAAGATTCGGCACCAGAGATATCTCCACATGCCAGTTTCAGTAATGGGGGCATGTCACAAAAAATATGATTGATTTTGTTTGAACCACAGAAGGACACAGAGAAAACCTCATATGTCTGCCCTATTATGACTGGAATTGCAGTGACCCAGCATCCAATCACCATCTGGACACACATCTTCTGGTTCATGATTACAGGGTAATGGAGTGGATTACAGATTGCCATATAGCGATCATAGGACATTACTGCCAGCAGAAAACTTTCTGTGATTCCCAAAATAAGAAAGAAACACAGTTGTGCAGCACATGACAGTAGAGAAATGTTTCTTTTCTGGCTCCAAAGATTCTTAAGCATTCTGGGGAGAGTGACTGATGTGTAACAAATTTCCACAAAGGAGAAGTTTCCAATGAAGTAATACATGGGTGTTTGGAGGGCTCGTTCCACATTGGTGATTAAAATGATGAGACCATTGCCTAAAATTATACATATATAGATGACTAAAAAAATAACAAAAAGAAACCCTTGCAAGTTGGGAAACTCAGAAAATCCCAGGAGAATAAATTCTTCCATGACAGTAATATTTTTGACTATCAATTTTCCTGTATAATACATCTTAAAAATTATTACAATAAAAATGTTCATTTTTTTTATTCAGAGCTGGATTCTGAATCTGAAATGATAAATGAACAGGTTATATTAGATGATGACTAATGTAACATATTATAACTTGTATTTTTTTAATACTCATCTAGTTTGGATATTTTGTGTTTTGACATTATATAAAAAGAATAGAAAATTTTGGTTTTACATTTTTATCCTAGTTTGTTTTCCATCTCAAGTCATATTTTATATTTGATATTTTCTTTTAAATTTGAAGTCATATATATGCATATATATTTTTTCCATTATCCTGATTATTCTAGTTAAAGAAAATTCATATCCTGAAAAAAAGTTATTTCATTGCTTAATGTGCCATCCAAGTGTCCCATCTTTCTCTCTTTTAAGTGATAAGTTCATTTCTATGTCTAAATTCTCTGACTCTATTAGTCTGGTAATAGTTATTAAGGGAGAGTATGACATTAAAGAACAATATTCTTTTGCTCTGCTTTTAGTAAGAAATATTGTAATTTACAACAATTTATTAGTCTAAACATAAATATCAGAGAATTCTATTTCATTTACTATTAATTCATTCTATTGTTATTCATCTTTATACTCAGACATGAATAGGCAGATACTTTGCATCTTATCTGATAATCTATATGCAATGTAAATAAATTCCTGAAGCTTAAATATCTTTGCAAAATGTCCTGAATTTCAGGTAAGTCAGCGAATACTAAGGCTTCTAAATTTTCAGGTTTTTTGAGTCACTGGAAGTCAGAGAGTATCGATATACCCAGGGAACCATCAATTATAAAATTATATTGTGATAGAATGCATCCAAATCCTGAGGTTATATGCATGATGTCGCATGAAAATTACTATGAGATAGACATGAAGTCTATACCAGAAATGTCCATGATATAAAACAGAAGTTGTCCATAAAAGAGCAAAAAATAAATCACTATAGAACACAGAACATCAGTTTTGGAGGATTTATGTGTCAGAGAGTCTCCCAGCACTACATTGCTTCATTCCAAATTATTTGAATGCAAAAGTAAAAGTGATGCTTGAATGATCTCTCTGCCCTAGACTCATTCCTGGCAAGTTGACAATAGTTAAATACAAATGCAAGTGGGACAAGGCTGGATTGTAAAATATTTGTGAGATGGGAAAAAAGAATTAAACTAATTAAATATTTTTTTTTATTTTTCATGCATTTGGCTTGTAAGCAGCTCCTTACTTGGTGTATGGATCTAAGCAGTTAATCTTCTCAGAGGAAAAACCTGTTGACCAAAACACTTCTACCTAAAGACTGAGACTGAGCAGGCAATCTGTTTGGAGTTTCCCCATACATGAAGTCCTTTAGGAAAACTGCCTTTGCATTAAAAATAGCATAATTCTTTCTAAATATGAGCAAAGAATGACTAAGCAAAATAAATCTTTTCCTTTATAAGTCAAACTTATTATTCCTATATTTCTTAATTAAACATAGTAACTAAAGACATTTTGATAACAATAAAGAAAATGGAATATTACTCACCTTTATAGAGAAGAAGATAAAGACAAAGACCAAGAGAGAAAGCAAGGCACAGAGAAAGATACTGAGGCAAAGTGAGAAAGCAAGAGAGAGACAGAGAGAGAGAGAGAGAGAGAGAGAGAGAGAAAGAGAGACAGAGACAGAGACAGAGAGACAGAGAGACAGAGAGACAGAGAGACAGAGAAAGAAATACACAGACAGATGAGAGAGAAGACAGAGACAGAAAGAGAAACAGACAGAAAGAGAGAGATACTAAGAAAGAGAGAAAGGAAGTGAGACAGAGACAGAGAGACAGAGAGAGACAGAGTGACAGAGAAAACTGTTCTTTTCCAATTGTTTTCCTATTCATGCTTTTTTTTTCAACTAATAATGTTTGAAATTTTTATAGCACAAGTGCTTTCACAGTATAAACCTTCTCTGAACCAGGAGATTATAATTATAATTTCACATGAATGTCTCCTTTTTCCTTATTAAATATTGGTCCTTGACTAACATCCTTCCTGTAATTTTCTAAGGTCAGTGGACTTAGAAATCAACTAATAAAATCAGCTCTGTTAAAAAGGAGAGATATACAAATTAGATGTGTAGAATAAATCTTACTTACCTTTTCCTGTTGTGATAAAAATCATATCCAGATGATTACTTTCACTAATATGGAAAAATATTATGCATACATATCTTCCATTTTATAGTGTATTTTGATTTTTAAAAGAAAATACTCATATTCAAGTCTATTTTCATAAAGGTTGTTTTTTTTTTTATTATTGCTGCTATAGGCACAATTAATTTGACCTTACAGAGGAGGAAACTGAAATTTAAGCATTACTAATAGTTTGTCTAAGGTAAAGCTACAAAAAATTTTCTAGTTTTCAAGAAACTCAGTTGTCACTTTCAACATTGTTTCTACAATATGATAGATCCTTTCTTTTAATCATTAATAATTTTAGAAATATTGCCATTTACATCACAGAAAAAATAAGCTATCACAATAATGATTGAATTGAATGAAGCAAGCTCTTAAATAGAAAGCATTCTTGACCTACTATACTCTCTGGAGACAATTTCTGTCCCTGACCATATTTCCTTTTTTAATCAGGAGTCAGTTGGATGTTAATCCAACTCTTTAAACATTCACTAATAAGAAAATGTGAAATATTGGAAAGAGCTTTGGGCTTTAGAGTCGGAAGCATTGTAGCATATTTAGCTCTGCTGCTTTCTGAGTATGCAACATTGAAAAGTTTGTACTTAAGTCCCTTGATAATCTTCATTCATCATTATATTTCAATTAAAACTAGCTACCCCTTTGTCACAGAATTGTTGTGTATGTAAGAAGTAAGGAAAGATTAAAGTATTCCATGTCTTTATTTTTTAAATTGACATTTTTATTTAACATTTTGAGTCCCCAATTATTGTCTTCCCTTATTTGCTAAGCAAACAGAAAAAAGTTATTAATATACTATTGTATATAAAAATATTTCTTTATTAGTCATTTTGTGTAAGAAATCTAAAATAAATGAAAAAATGAAAGTGGAAAAAAACAGGCCTCAATTTGTATTCATACAATATTAATTATTTCTTTGGAAGCAGATAGTATGTTTCACTAGTCTTTTGGGGGTTATCTTGTATCATTGTATTACTGAGACTAGCTAGCCATTTACAATTCTTCATTCAACAATAATACTTTCATTGTGTTGGACAATCTTCTGTTACCGACTATAACAGTTTCATCATCTATTGTCTTCCATATCTTATTCAACTTCTGTTTCAAAAATTTAGATTGCATTTCAATTGATGCCTATATGTTTAGCATTTATACTTCATAACTTTTAGCAAAAGATATTCTCTTTCCTTTTCTCTTTTTTACATTTATTTTTCCATTTTATTTTATTTTTCCCAATTTCATGAAAAAAAGAATTTTCAACATTCTTCCTTTTCAGTTCCATATTTTTCTACAAGCCACCCTTCTCTCCTCCTTACCCATAGAAGCCAACAAATTTATTGAGAAACAGATCAGCAAAGAAGCCCCAAATTATCTCTTTAATTTCCTTCTTATAGGTGGTAGGACATTTTTTAAATGATTTATTATATTATATTGATAACTCCATCTTAAAACTGTTCAGATCTCTTGATCATTTATCAGTTGGGGAATGGCTCTATTTTTAAAATAAATTTAAGTTAGCTCTCTATGTTTGAGAAATGAGGTCTCTATCAGAGATAATTGTTTCAGTATTTCCCCCCCAGCTGCTATTGCTGTCTTTCCCTCCTTCCTATTACCATTCCCCATTTATTCTATTTTCTCCCTCCTTTCACCCTATCTCTCTTCTAAAGTGTTTTGCATCTGACTGCCTCCCCCCACAATCTTCCCTCCATTCCCTCATTACCTTCTTTCTATCCCCTTTCTACTTTTGTCTGGGGTAAGAAAGATTTCTTTACCCAATTGAATAAGTATGTTGTTCCTTCCCTGAGGTAATTTCAATGAGGGTAAGATTCACTCACTCCCCCTCATCCTCCCCCTCTTCCACTCCACTGATAAAGATTTTTTCATCTCTTTTATATAAAATGGTATTCCATTTTGTCTCTCCTTTCCTTTTCTCCACAATATTCTTGTCTCTCCCCATTAACTCCATTTTAAAAATATATTATTCCTTCAAATTCAATTCCCACCTGTGCCTTGTCTTTATGTTTCTTATAACTTCCCCCAAAAAAGACAAAGTTCAAATTAATTCTCAGTATCATCTTACCATATGATTTGCCTTTTTTGTTTACTTTGTTCATGCTTTATTTGAACCTTGTATTTGAAGATCCAATTTTCTGTTTTTCATCAGAAAACCTTGAAAGCCCCTACTTCATTGAATAGCTATCCATTCCCCTGAAAGAGTATATTCAGTTTTGCTGAGTAGTTTACTCTTGGCTCTAATCCAAATGCTTTTGACTTCTACAATATCATATTCCAAGTCATATCTCACTTAAATAAAGTTTAGGCTTGCAACAAAAGAAATAATTCAGAACCATTCCTCAAAGTCCTGTGGCAATGGGCCTGTGATGAAGCGCAGGTGCAGATACACTGGTAGCTGTAGTCAGAACCCTGTACACAGGTGACCCAGGCAATAGGTTCGTTTATCCACTGAAGGCATAAGTGAGATCCAGGAGTTTCCTGGGCTCACTCCTGATAAGAGGAAGGGGCTAGAAAAGGTGCCCTAAAAACTTTCTGTTAATCAACCCTGGCCACTTTAAAAGCAGAAGTTGGGAAAACCCACAGTGCAGTTGAGACACAAAAAAATCCAGAAAAATTTCTTCAAAGAAGATTCCAGCAATCATGGGTGCATGGACCATCCACAAACTCATAGTCAACAAAAAATCCAATAGGCCTGAAAGACCATGCAATATGGAGTGCCCTCATCAGTGAGGATGCTGCACTCTATGTGGAAGGCAGTATTGCAACAGCTCAATGGAAACATGACATCAATAAGTTTAGAGTATTGTGCCCAACAGATTGTAGAACATTCTAAGCTCATATTAGTATGATCAATCACAGATTGAAGTACTGTAATTTTTCTCAAACATAGTAATGTCATTTTAGTATTCTTCAATAATGAAGACAAGAACAACCTACTTCTAAGTCCTACAAATCCTTAATGTAAAAGTTGCTAAATTTTGTGTTAACCTGATGTTGGCTCCATGATATTTGAATTATTTCTTTCTGTCTGATTGCAATATTTTCTCCTTGACCAGGGAGTTCTGAAATTTGACTATAATATAACTGGAAGTTTTTATTTTCAGAATTTTTATGGGGTGATAGGTAGAATATTTCTATTTTTATTTCTATCTCTATGATATGAGGCAATATTTTGGGAATAATTTCTTGAAAATGACATCTAGGCTCTTTTTTTTGGTCAAGGCTTTCAGACAGTCCAATAATTTTTTTTAATTATACCTCCTGGATATGTTTTCTAGTTCAGTTGTTTTACCAATAAGAAATTTTACATTATCTTCTAGTTTTCCATGCTTTTTATTTTGTTTCGTGGTTTCTTGATTTCTCACAAAGTCTTCGGTATTCCTTGGTTCCATTCAATATTTGGTGTAATTATTTTCTTCAAGAAGCTTTTGTATTTCCTTTTCCATTTGGCCAATTATGCTTTTTAAAGAATTTTTTTTCTCTTCAATGGACTTCTGGACAACTTTTTCCATTTGATGCAAATTGGTTTATATATTGGTTTTCTTCAGTATTTTTTGGTAATTATTTCACCAAGATGCTTATTTTATTTCTACCTCCTTTACTTGATTTTCAAAATCTCTTTTGATTTGTTCTATGGCCTGAGAAAAATTCATATTGCTTTTGGAGCCTTTAGATGCAGAAATTTTGACTTTATTATCTTTTCTTAGTGTGCATTTCAATCTTCCATATGATCAAAATAAACTTCTGTGGTAGAATTTTCTTTTTTTTGCCTTCTGTTCCTTGCTCATATCCCTAGTCTATGACCTGATTTAAATGTTTGTTAAGTGGGGGTTCAGCTTCTGAGGTACACACCACATTGCCCTAAGATTCTGATGGATTTTGTAGCTGCTTAAAGAGATACTCCTTGGGATCTATAAGTTTTCATTTCCTCCATGGTCTTATGAGAGGCTATGACTATTTTCCTATCCTGTGCTCTAGTCTATGGATGACTATTTGGAATCCTTTCTATATTAAAACTGTGAGGAGAACCTAACTCTGATGTGCTTCTGCTCCTTTTCCTGAAAGTAGGGCCCCAGACTGAGACATAGATCTGAATATGGGCAAAACAACAGAGGATTACAAAGATGTCTCTGCATTCTCCCTCAATCCCTTACCCTCAATGGGATGAATTCTTTGGAAATGGCTACTTGGTAGCTCACAAGCCTATTTCTGGTTCCCTAAATTCAAGTCGACTCTGATCTGCATTAGATTGTGCTCCATTCTGCCCTGTTGAGAGACTTTTCCTACTGACCCTCTAAGTTTTCCTTGGTATTCCCTTGACAGAGAGGTCAAGAACATGCTACTACTGCAATGGATCCTTGAGACCTGGAGTCTGTTTCTGTATAGTTGGAAATGGTTCACTCCACAGCAACCTGGACTGCCCTTTCTAAACCTGTTGTTTTAGAAACTTCTTATGACTCTTCCCCATTGTCTTCAACTGGAAAATTGTTTTGCTCACTCATTCCATTTGTTCTGTCAATCCAGAGTTTGGTTAAATTCATCATTTAAAATTATTTGGAGTGGTTATCAGGAGTTCAGAAAGTCCATGTGTTTCTTCTGCCATCCTGGCTCTTTCCCAGATTCCATAGTTCTTCCTCTGAATGTGGATTGTATTTTCCAAGACAAGTCATATAGAATTTCCTTGAGTAATGTACTGCTGATCAGAGGAGATGTTGCTGTTAATTGTACAGTGTTCTCCTGGTTCTGTTCACTTCACTTAACATCAGTTCACATAAGTATTTATGTATTTTTCTGGTCTGCCATTTCATGAATTTTGTACAACAGTCATACTCCATAATATTACTATACCATAATGTATTTAGAGATTCCCTAATTAATGAAAACCTCCTCAATTTATGATTCTTTGCCATCACAAATAGGACTAATCTAAATATTTTTGTACATATGGATAATTTTCCCCTTTTTATGATTTCTTTGTATTTTTCTATGTTTCAGTAATGCCATTTCCAAATTCTCATATAGACAGAATTCTAGATGCATGAATACAAATGTTATAATTCCACTTTCATTGACAGAATAGTTTTTATTTTGACATATCTTTTCAATTTTTCCTGTTATCTTCGGTCTATTTTGATGCTTGAATGCTATTTGAATTATCAAACTTAACTGGGTTTATTACCTTTTAAAATTTTCCAATCATATGCAAAACTTGTTTTCTATGTACATCTGTTTGCAAGTTTATGAGTTCCATATTTTTCTACTACACTTTCTTCCTTCTTCTCTTTCCACGGTTGTGAACAATTTGGTAAAATTGGCAGATAGAAATCAACAATTTTCTTAAGTTCTTCTGGGATTCCCTCAGAAATGACATTGACTTAGCCTCCAATCATATTTTGGAGTAACATAATCCCAAAAGGAGAAGAGTGAAAGATTTTCTAGCAAGATCTGTTTGGGTGGGGGAAGGCAGGAGTATGAGTGTACCCAGGTCAGAGAACAAAAACCCAGTGTACAGGCAGTGAGGTGAGGAAGGGACTAACCTGGATTCACAGCTTTGGGAGAATCTCCAGTGAAGGGTCTTAGAGTTCAGATGAGGTGGATCAACTGTGCAGCAGCAGGACTGAGAGAATTCCAATGCCAGTGTCCTGGACAGGAGTTCAGACTGGAGTCTGACCCAAAATATGATCCTCTG